>NW_006400029.1:2244274-2245371 GCF_000299155.1 Elephantulus edwardii | reverse complement strand
AAAAAAAAAGTTTTCAGAGGCAGCTAATTGCGTGGGAGGAGATTGTTGTTGACCTCGAACCATGTGCCTTCAAGGTTGCAGCATAGCTTCTTGCCACTAGGCCACCAGAGCTCCCTTAAGCCACTACTGTTGTTGTTGTTGATTGCCTTTGAGTAGAGCATGACTCATAGTGACCCTATGAGCAAAAGACCTGAAGCCTTTCTGTTGCTTTTAGGGCAATCCCAGACAGTTTAGGGTAATTACCTCACCGTAATATCACACCCACAAAGTCTTTACTGACATATGAGGTAGCATTCACAGGTCCCAGGGATTGGAAGTGGAAATGTTTGAGAGTCATTATTCAGTTTACCACACCTGCTCTCTTACTCACTTTCTCACTCCCGCTGAACATGCTTTTCAATACAACATGATATTGAGTCTTTCCTCACTTTCTATACTTAGAGATTAGCATTGATATAGTCACTCCCCTACTTCACTTGCCTTTCCTCACAATTATGCTCCATCACTAGTCATTTCTGTCACATTTTCTCCATAATCTTCAATGTCCTTACTGCTTGGGCTTTCCAACACGTTAGTCTTTGTAATCTACTCAAGGGAGCTCTTGTGGCCTAGTGGCAAAAAGGTACACTGCAATCCCAAAGGCATGCAGTTTGGGGCCACAAGCTGCTACACAAAAGAAGGATGGTCAATCTCCTCCCGTACTATTAACTGTCTTCTGAAAACCCACAAGAGGGTCAGCTATGGTTCGGTTCTGACAGTACGGAACACAACAACAACAACCACCACCACCATCTACACAAAGTAACAGAAACCTTAATATCCTTTCTGTTTCCTCTAGCGTAATCAGCAAATTTTTTTTCTTTCTTATATCTTTCAACTTTGGGGTGTGGGATATGCATGGAGTAATGGAATAAGTGAGAGAGGAGTGAAAAACCCAACTACAGATCTGATGGGTAATGGGCTCTGGACTGGAAAAGATTATGTTAAGTTGCCTCATTATTTTTTTAAATTAATTTTAATGAACATTTACAGAGATTTTTGGGTTTCCATTCATTCATTGTTGCACTATTTTCTCTACCCTCCCTCCCAGTTCATTC
>NW_006400029.1:2222965-2242925 GCF_000299155.1 Elephantulus edwardii | reverse complement strand
TAAGAGTCAGAACTGATTTGACCAGAGCAGCAATATATACTTATTGCAGCCAATGATTTGGCTGAAAGCAAGAAATGACTATAAGTATCCTATGATACTAAGATTTAATCTTGATACAAATCTCAATTTTCCCCCTTTTATTATTATATAACCAGTGCTACAAATTTCCCTTCCCTTTCCCTTCTGACCCATCCCTTTGTCGCTGTTAGGTGTCACCAATTCGAGTATGACTTGTAGCTATACTATGAACCACAGATCTGAATCTATCCTATCTTGCATCAGCCTCATCATCTCTTATACACTTAAGCCCATTGCTGCAGTCACTATGCCAATTCATCTTGCTACGGGTCTTTCCTCTCTTTTGCTAACCCTCTCTCTACCTTTTCAAGCATGATATACCTTTTCACGGAATAGCCTCTCCTCACAACAAGTCAGAAGTATGAGAGACAAATCTTTACCATCCTTGCCTCCAAGGAGCACTCTGGATGCAGTTTTCCCAAGACATATCTATTCCTTTTTTTGGCTCTCCAAGTGATGGGTATTCAGGACTTTTCTCCAATAGACATAAATTCTTCTTCTGTCATCCTTATTTATTGCCAGCTCTCAGATACATAGCAAGTGATTTTCAAGTGATTAAAAAGATCATGGTCTGAATCAGGAGCACCTTAGTCTTCAAGCTGACGTTATACTTCTCCAGTATTTTGGAGAGGTCCCTGACAAAGGACTTGTTCAAAGCAATACGTCTTCTGATCTGCTGATAGCTGGTATCAAGGATGGTGACTATGGATCTAAGTAAGATTAAATCACTGGCAATATCAACCTTTTCTTCATCTATCATGATGTTGCCTCTTGCTCCAGTGGTAGGATGTTGGTTTTCTTCATGTTGAGATGTAATCCATATTGAACACTGCAACAACTGAAGAGTATTTCATTCTGTATGTATTTTCTTAGATTTTAAGAAAATAGCAGATTCCTACAGTATTTGTCACTTTATATATAGCTTATTTTGCTTGGCATAATGCTTTCCAAATTCATCCATGTTATTCATTGTTGCATTAATTCTTCCTTATTCTTTCATGTTGCAAAGTAAATAATGCTGCAGTGAACATGAGTGCGCATATATTTGTTCGAGTTTCAACTTTTATTTCTTTAGGATATATAACTAGTAATAGGGCAGCTCTGGTGGCTTAGTGGTAAGAAATTGTTCTGGCAATGCAGAAGTAAACAGTTCAAATTCACCAGCTCATCTGTGGAAGAAAGTGCAATTTACCACATTTCAATACCTGCTGGATGGACAGCTATGGGTCAGTTCAAATTCAACAGTGCACAACAACTTACTAATGTATGTAATCTGGATCAAATGGTACTTCTCTTTCCAACTTTTTAGGAAGCTATTATACCAATTTCCATGTGCTTGCACCATTACACAGTCCCACCAACAGATCCAGTTTCTCCAGACACTTCTCAGTGTTTATTGTTTTCTTATTGAACTTTGCTATTATTGCTAGGGTAAGATGATATCTCATTGTTGTGATTTTCATCTCTTTTGTGGTGAAGGAGCTCTGATGATATGGTGTGCTGTGTGTTACATTGTTAACTGAAAGGCCAGTAGTTGAAATCCACTTGCTCCTCTGTGCGAAAAAGATGGACAGTCTTCTCCTCTGAAGATTTCTAGCATTGGAATCCTGATAGAGAGTTTCTATAGGTTACAATTTACTTAGTAACAGTGGGGTTTGATGGCTAATGAACAGAGCAGCAAGCAACATAAGCATTTCCTTATGTGTTATAATGGCCGCTTGACTTTATTCTTCAGTAAAATGTCTGTTTATATCTTCTGCTCATTTTTAATTGAATGTTTTGTTGGTTAGGTGTTGAAGTTTTCTGTACATTTTCAAGATAGTGTCTTCTTGTCTGTTACGTTGGTGCCAAAGAATTTTCCCAATCTGTAGACTCTTTTTTTCCCCCTCTTGGAGAAGGCTTTCTATCTGTATAAGAATTTAACTTTTATAATGTGTCACTTATATAGTGTAGCCTCTGCTGTTTGTGTTTTAGTTGTAACTCCTAATGATAGACTATTTCCTCCACCAATTGTTGCTATTGTTGTCAGGGGTTGTTAAGTATGACTCATAGAGACCCTATAAACAATAGATCTGAATCCTGTTCTATCCAGTGCCATCCTCACACATTCTGACACACTAGAGTCCGCTGTGCTAGTCACATTTTCAAGCCACCTAGTTGAGGATCTTCCTCTTTCCCGTCAGCTCTCCACCTTTCCAAGCATGATGTCCCTCTCCCAGGAATAGCCCCTCTTAGCAACATGCCCAAAATATGTAAGATGAAGTTTCATCATGTTTGTCTTCAAGAAGCACTCTGCCTGTACTTTCTCAAAGACATATCTGTATGTTCTTTGACTGTCCATGGAATATGCAGTATTCTTTAACAATATCATAGCTCAAAGACATCACCTCTTCTTCTGCCATCTATTCATATATATTCCTTTCCCAGCTCTCAGATGCACAGCAACTGATTGGAAAGGCCATTACCTGAATCAGATTCACTTTAGTCCTAAATCTGACATCATTGCTCTACAATAATTTGAAGAGGACCCTGACTGCAGACTTTCCCAGTACAATATGTTTCCTGATTTCCTGACTGCTGGTACCAAGGGTGTTGATTGTGGATTCAAGCAGGATGAAATCATTGACAACGTCAATTTTTTTCTCCATCTATAATGATATTTGGATAATCTTCAGTAGAATCTTGCTTGCATGTGATATTAATGATATTGTTTGATCATTTTAACACTCTGTCAGGTCACCTTTCTTTGGAATGGGAACAGTCAGTTGGCCAGGTGGTTGTCCTCCAGATTTCTTGGCACAACTTTATGAGCACATCTGTGGCAGCATCTGTTTGTTGAAATATATTAATTGGTATACCATCAATTCCTGGGGCCTTGCTTTATGCCAATTCTTTCAGAACAGCTTGAACTTCCTCCTTCTCACCACAGGCTCTTGCTCATATGTTCTTTCATGAAATTCTTCTGCAGAAGATCAAAGACTGCAGCCTTTAATATGGATTGAAGCTCAATAACATATCAAGAAAAAGATTCTCACCACTGGGCCTATTGGCAGCATCGTGATGGATGGTGAAGAGATTGAGATTGTAAATGGCTTTAGTTTGCTTGGCTCCACAATCAAAACTCTTGGCACCAACAGCCAGGAAATTAAAAGACATATTGCTTTGGAAAAGTCTGTTGTTAGAGACTTCTCCAAAGTACTGAAAAGCAATGATGTCAGACTGGAAACTAAGCTGTGCCTGATACAGGCCATGGTCTTTGCAATCACTTGCTTTGCATCAGAGAGCTGGATAATGACTAGGGATGACAGAAGGAAAATTGATGCCTTTGATCTATGGTGTTGGAGAAGAGTATTGAATATACCATGGACTTCTAAGAGTATGAACAGGTTCATCCTAGAGAGGGTTAAATCAGGCTGCTCCTTGGAGGCAAGGAGTCTGAAGCTTCGTCTGACATACTTTGAACATGTTAAAAGATGAGACCAGTCCTTGGAGAGGGACTTGGGAGGGTGAAGAGAGTGCAGGAGAGGAAGACCCTTGATGAGATGAATTGATTCAGTGACTGGGGTTATGAGGGTAGATGTGCCAGAGACAATAAAATTGGCACAGGATAGAACAGGGTTTAGGGCTATTGCATAGGAGGTCACTATCAATCGCATGAGACTTGATGGCACATAACAATAACAACAACAACAACATCATGATATTGCCCACAGCTCCAGTGGTAAGAATTTTTGTTTTCTTGATGTAATCTCGATGTAATCCATATTGAAGGCTGTATTCTTTGATCTTCTACAAGTGTTTTAAGTCCTCCTCACTTTCAGCAGGTAAGGTTGTGTCATCTGCATAATGCAAGTTATTGATGAGTATTCCTTCTATCTTGATACCACAATTTTCTTCATAGAGTCCAGTTTCTCAAATAATTTCATCACTTTACAGATTGAATAGGTATGGAGAGAGAATACAACCTTGACACTCTGTTTTTGTAATTTTAAACCATGCAATGTTCTCTTGCTCTTCACAAAACAGCCCCCTGGTCTAGGTATAGGTTTCGCATGAGGATGATTAAGTGTTCTGATATTCTCCTTCTTCTCACTGTTAGCCATAACTTGTTATGATTCATACAGTCAAATGCCTTTGCATAGTCAATAAAATACAAGTAGATATTTTTCAAGTATTCTTTACTTTCATCCAGGATCCATCTGACATCAGCCATGATATCCCTGGTTCCACGGCCTTTTCTAAATCCATGCTTCCATCAATTAGGGCTCATAATTTGCCTTTTTTTCCCTTTGATGATCTTTATAGTTTTAGGTTTTACAATTATGTCTTTAAGTCATCTTGAGTTTTTGTATATGAAGTAAAGTATAAAGTATGGCTCATGTACTATTTTTTTGTAGTTGGATACCCAGTTTTGCCAACATCATTGTCAATGAGCCTTCCTTTTTCTCTATTTAGTAATGCTTTGTGTATCTTTGTCATCTATCAGCTGCCAATAGGTCAATGGAATTGTTTCTGAATTCTGGATTCTGTTCTCTTGGTCTGTGTGTCTGTTAATGCACCCATAGCAAGTTGTTTTGACTATTGTGAATAGTGTATCTTAAAATCAGGGAATGTGTGACCAGGTCTTTTTTTAAAATGGTTGGTTTACTTATCTGAGGTCCTTTCCTCTTATATATACAATTCAAACTCAAAACACAAACCTATTGCCATTGAGTCAGAACCAACTCATAACTAACCTTGATTTGAGTTTTTGGAGACTGTAAAGTGCACAGAAGGAGACTCCTTGTCTTTTTCCTTTTCATTAAAGATATTGTTGTGCTCCTAAATGGAATAGTGTTATATTTATAGATTGTTTTTTGAGGTATTGATATTTTCTTGATGTTAAATCTTCCCATCCATGAGTAAGATATCTTTTTTTCCATTTGTGTAGATCTCTTTTAGTTTTATGATTTTCATTATATATCTGGTTAGATCTTTTGTACATCTGGTTAGAATGTATTCCTAGTTTCATTCCCAATTCCATTTCTTAAGTCTTCTACTGACCTAAAAATTATATTTCTATGTGATATCCAAGCCAGAAATATTTAATATTCAAGCCAATAAAAGGCTGACTCCTGTGAAATAATATTGCCAGTTTGTTGTGCTAGGGGAGAACATTGTTCTAATCAGTATAGCACTTGTCTGTCAGTTTGCTATATTGAAGTAACTTGGGGGTTATTGTGATCCTGAAAGCTATGTCACTGGTGTGTCAAACAAAATGCCACAAGAGTTACCCGTGGTGGACAGGTTCCAGCAGAGTTCCCGGAATAAGACAGACTGAAAAGCAGGACTGGCCATCAACTTCTTAAACAATAAGCCTCTGAAAACCCTACGAACAGTAGAGGAGCATGGATATTATAGTAGTAGTGGTAGAGCCCAGATTGGAAGTCAGTTGAAATGAGGAAAAATAAAGGCAAACATCCATTAATAATTGGAACATGTATGTAACTTGAATGTTAGAAAACTAGAAATTGTGAGAAATGAAATGGAACATATGAACATTGACATAGGCATTAGTGAGATGAAATTAATTCACTTTGGCTACTTTGGTAAACTATGCTGGAAATGAAAACCAGAAGAATGGTGTTGCATTCAGAGTCAAAGAGTCAATTTCATGTTCTATCCTGAAACACAATGTTGTGAGTGACAGAACTGTTAATACAAACATTATTCAAACAGAGGCTCCTACATCTAGAGCCTAAGAGGAAGAAATTGAAAATTTTTACCAACTTTTGCAGTCTGAAATTGATTGAACATCCAATCAAGATGCATAAATTATAATTAGTGTTTGGAATGTAAAAGTTTGAAACAGTGAAGAAGGAATAGTAGTTGGAAAATAGCGGCTTGGTGATAAAAATGAGGCTGGAGATATATTGATCAAATTTATATTTTCAATGATTTATTCATTGCAAATACCTTTCTTAAAAGACACAGATGGTGACTTTGCACATGGACCTCACCAGATAAGCACCATAGAAATCAGATTGACTACACCTGGGAAAGTATCATTGAAGAAGCTCAATATCGGCAATCAAAATAAGGCTGGGACAGACTGTGGGTCAGACCATCAATTACTCACTTGCAAGCTCAAATTGAGTCCAAAATTGAAATAAGTCCACAAGAACCAAAACATGATCTTGAATCTGTTCCATCTAAATTTCAAAATCATCTTAAGAACACATTAGAAACATTGAACACTAGTGATCAAAGGTCAAATCAGTTTGGGGATGATATCAAGGATATCATCCATGAAGAAAGCAAAAGATCATTACAAAGACAGAGAAGAAAGAAAAAAACCAAACTGGATGTGTGAAGAGACTCTAAAAATTGCACTAGAGCATTGAGAAACCAAGATAAAGGGAAAACATGCCAAAGTAAAAGAGCTGAAGAGATTTCAAAAGGAAGCTTGAGAAGACTAAGCAAAGTATTATCATGGAATATGCAAAGAACCAGAATTAGAGAATAAAACAGGAAGAACTCGCTCTACATTTCTCAAATTGAGAGAACTGAAAAACAAATGTAAGCTTCAAGTTGCAGTGTTGAGAGATGCTGTGGACAATTTACTGAAAGACCCAGAAAGCATCAAAGGAAGATGGAGGGAATACACAGAGTCACTGTGCCAAAAAGAAATGACTGACACTGAAAAATTTCAGGAAGAATTATATAAGCAGGTTGTTGTTGTTAAGTGCCATTGAATCATAGACGACTCATCTCGACCGACCCTATGAGTGAAAGACCTATACACTTATATAACTTTCATTGTTTCTCTAAGTTCATAGAGGCAAATGGAAGCTTCACTGAAGGCACTGGCAAAAAATAAGGCCCCCGGAATTGATGGGATACCAATTGACTTGTTCAATTAATAGACGCAGCCCTAGATGGGCTCACCAATCTATGCCAGGCCATGGTCTTTGAAATTACTTGCCATGCCTCTGAGAGCTAGACAATGAATAAGGATGACAGAAGACTTGATCCTTTAAGCTGTAGTGTTGGAGAAGAGCACTGGGCATCTAATGGACTTCCAAAAGAACAAACAAATATGTCTTGGAGAGGGTGCAGCCAGAGTGCTCTTTAGAGGAAAAGAAGATGAAGCTTCACCTCACATACTTAGGGAATGTTGCTAGAAAGGGGTATTCTTTGGAGAGGGACATGATCCTCAGTAAGGTACATGGTCAGCGAAGGAAAGGAAGACCCTTAACCAGGGGAATTGACATGGTGGCTGCTGCAATGGGTTCTAATGTGTCAGGAAGTGTGAAGATGGCACAGGATAGGACAGGATTCAGGTCAATTGTTCATGTTTTACTATGGGTCATATTTGATTCAATGACACCTAACAGTTATAGCAATGAAATAAAAAAAGATAAAAGATTCCTCCTTTTCTTCACCCCTACTTCTAGTCAATTTCTACTTCTTGTCAATTCTTTTCTTCTCCCCAAACTCTGTCAAATCACCCATGAAATAGAACAAAGAGACAAAGAATTGAAAAATAGAAGAGTAGGAGAATTAAGAGGACAAACCATGGAGTTTCCAAACCCATTGCATTAAGTTCATTCTGACTCATACCAACCCTGCAGGAGAGAAAATTGTCCTTAATGATTTTCCAAAACCATAAGGAAGTTCTAGTGGTCTAATGGTGAGAAGCTGTGCTGCAATCCCAAAGGTTCATGGTCTGAATTGACTGGCTGCTCTGCAGAAGAAGCAGCCATCTGCCTCTGAAAACCTTCTGTAGAGTCAGCAATAAGTTGGTTCAGACTTTACAACTCACAGGAACAATGACTTCTATGGAAGCCAACTGTCACACTTTCTCCCGTGGAACTGCTGGAAGGTTTTAACCACCAACTTTTCATTTACGTGTCAAGCACATAACCACTATGCCAACTGGTCCTTCTTAGCAGTTTTCCTTTTTAGTAAAAGTTTAAAGTCCCATTTAACAATTTCTACAGATATTGGTTATATTTTCCATAATGTATCAATATTTGTTTTCTTTCCATTCTGAATGTTCTTTTTCAATTAATCTAGATTCTCTGGTCCATGTTTACCATCTGACCTCCTAGACCATAAATGAAGAGGAGGAGAAAATTCGTGGGTAATATTGTTTATTTATCTCCTGGAGTGAGTTCAGTTCCAAATTTAAAGAATCTTTCAGTTTCAATGTTGGGGAACCTTGTAGTCTAGTAAGTCTGACCTTAATTTAGGACTTTGAGTTTTGTTTTATATGTTTCTCCCATTATGCAGTCCCATCTTTTGCCACCCTGGTCAGAATTGTCATTAGTTGTAGCTGGGTACCATCCAGTTTTTATTATTATTATTACTAATTTTAATGAAAATTTACAGAGATTTTGGATTTCCATTTGTTCATTGTTTCACTTTTCTCCCTGCCCACCCCTCCCCCCAGCTCACTCTTTTTGAAAGTAAAAGAAAAATTATTTCATTGTTATACAATCCCTCTCCCCAAGTTCACTCCACTATGCAGCCTTCGTTCTGGACTCCTATTATGACAATAATACCTAATCACACATTCCTTTTAAACAGTTCTCTCCCTCATCTGTTTCAATGCAGTATACTTCCTTCCTCCCCTTCTTCTCTGTCTTCCCTCAAGCCCAATGTCAGTCCCATTTTATAACAGTGGCACTATGCAGTATTTGTCCTTTTGTGATTGAGATATTTCACTCAGCATAATGTACTCCAGGGTCATCCATTTTGAATAATATTTCATGAGTTCCTTGTTTTTCTATGCAGCATAGTATTTCATTGTGTGAATATACCATAGCTTCTCTATCCATTCATTTGTTAATCGGAACTTGGGTTGTTTCCAGCTCTTTGCTTCGTGAACAAAGCCGTGATAAACATGGGTGTGCATATATCTGCTTGGGTGGCAGTTATGGTTTCTTTGGTGTATATTCCCAGTAGTGGAATTGCTGGGTCAAATGGTATTTCTATTTGCAACTTTTTGAGAAAGCGCTATACCGCCTTCCATAGTGGTTGCAACATTTTACACTTCCACTGACAGTGAATAAGGGTTCCAGTTTCTCCACAACCTCACCAACATTTGTTGTTTGATGTTCTGTTAAATTTTTCTATTCTTACTGGGGTGAGATGATATCTCATAGCTGTACCATCCAATTCTTATAGTCCCAGAACAGCTAGTCTCATAGTCTCTTCTATAAGTCATTGGTTTCTTTATTTTTTGCTCCTTATGAGCACAGAACAATAACTATGTTTTAGATGGCTGCTTATAAGCTTTTGAGAGCCCAGATGCTGCTCACTAAATTCAGATATTCCATCAGGGCTTCTTATCTAAACAATAGAAGATCCAACAAAAGAAAACAGAGTAAATGGAAAGAGGAAATCATTAATGAAATAATTCAATTTCTTGGACTCTAGGGCTTGTGTTTCCTGATTGAAAGGACTCTCAGACTGTCTCACATATTGGAGAAAAACAGTTACACCAAATACATTGTATAAAATTTTAGAACTATAAGATCGATCCAACAAACTTTCAGAGAAAAAAAAGTTGTTTCATGGAAATGATCAAGTCTCAAAATGACACTGGATTTCTTAATAGCAAGCTAGAAAGTAACGAGACATGAAGCAATGTCTTCAAAATTCTGAGGGAAAATTATTTCAAGCATAAAATGATACATCTAACCTCCAATGTAGAATAATAAGATTTTAAACAATCAAGATGTCAAAAACTTTACACCCTTTACTAATTTATCAGAGCTCCTAGAGAATATACTCCATAAAAACAAGGGAGACTACAAGGACAATGACACAGGATCAAGTAAATAAGGTATCCAACACAAGAAAGCAGTACGGGAATTCTCCGGTCAATGAGAGGGAATCACCCTGTAGCAGCCTGATAAACACCGACTGCAAATTGTAGGTCACAGCTAGTAAGAGTAATTCTCCACAAGAGAATTAGGAGAGTTTGGGATTGAATTAGTGATGAGCATAGTTATAATATGA
The DNA here is from genome assembly GCF_000299155.1 of Elephantulus edwardii. Lineage (NCBI taxonomy): Eukaryota > Metazoa > Chordata > Mammalia > Macroscelidea > Macroscelididae > Elephantulus > Elephantulus edwardii. Next base: position 2,232,839 of record NW_006400029.1, on the reverse strand, counting down.
ATTCTTGTACAACCAAATTGTAACTGTTAGAAGGAGGTAGGGCTGGGAAGTATCAGTTTTTGAAGTGGTGATGATGGTGGTATGGAAAAGAAGGAAATCTTATTTTCCATGGTGGGAAGTCAAAAGATGATTAAAGCCAAAAAAATCAAGAAGTAGTGGTATAAGCATATAATTTAGAAATATGAGGGTAAGTACCATATGAATCAGTTCAGACAGTTGAGTTTATTGTTTTGGAGCAGTGGTAGGAAAAAGGGGAGTGGTAAGGAAGGCTTCAGGTGGATTGCTGTTTAGTTTTGTCTGTTTTTAAACGTGCCTTGTAAGAACTGTTGTTAGCTGCAGTGGACTTGGCCCCTTGATTTGTGGCAACTTTATGCCAGTGGAACAAGACCACATGATCCGTATCTTAGAAGTAGATTTTCAGTTCTTTCTTCTTCTTCTTCTTCTTCTTCTTCTTCTTCTTCTTCTTCTTCTTCTTCTTCTTCTTCTTCTTCTTTTTCTTCTTCTTCTTCTCCCCCTCCTCCTCCTCCTCCTCCTTCTAATCCTCCTCTTCCTTCTTCTTTTAAATGTTTCTCTAAATTCTGCTTGGCCTCGTAGCATCATACAAGCCTCCACTGACAGACAGGGTGTCTGAAGTGCACTGACTGGGAATTAAACCTAGAACTCTAGCATGGAAGGTGAGAGTTCTACCATTAAACTACCACTGCACCACCACTGCCCCGTCCCCAGCCCTATAGTTCTCAAGTCTGTGTCAATGATTCAGAATTCAGTCCCTTGAGACCTTCAGCTGCCTCAGTACTTGGGCCTCATCTTCAACAGGGTTTTACTTAATAGATCTGGGGTGGCGAGTTTAAGCTTTAGTAATTTTAAATATTTTCCCAGATGAATCTAAAAATTTGAAAACCATATAAAAATGTGTGTGTAGAAGCTAAAACTTTAAAAGATATTAATATATAAGCAAAACATATAGGATAGTTCTGGATAATCCATTCATCCAAAGATATTATTATGCCTAAGAGTGGAAGGGAATAAAGTTGGTGGTTTAAGAAAAAGTTCTAGAAAAGGTAACCCTGAGAGGCTCAAGGCAAGCCTTTCTCAAAACATTTAGAATTAAAAAAAAAAAAAAGATTAAAACAACAACAACAAAAAAAACTATTTAGAATTTGATAATTCCCAGTTCCAGAACACTCACCTCATAGTCAACCTGAAATTCCTTTAACAGAACAGTCTTTCTTTGGGGACTGGCTGTAAAAAAAAAAACAAACAAAAAACCAACCCCCAAACTGAAAACAGAATACCTGGGAGATGTCAGAGGATTAACTTTACACTGAGGTGTGAATGGCATGTATCTGACCCTTCCCATGGAAAGGTCAAAGGGCAGAGGTCCTGAACGTAAAGAGAATGAAACTGGGAATGAAGGGGGAGGAGAAAGCTGGAGGTGGAAAGGGAGAAGGTTGAGAAAGGGAGAAGCTGAAACAAAGAAGTCAAACTCTGACTGCTTTTGTAATGTCATTCCAGACAAATAGCCTGTCTCTAAGGAAAACCCTCATCAAGCCACTTTTGAGTCCGTATATTTAATTAATGGCCCTGGCAAGTGCCTAGTGGCTTTCAGAAGAGAGAATCTCTGTTCACTGTTCTCTTTACTGTCCCCAGGGTCAAGGATAGCTGTGTTGCACCTCCTTAGGGAAGGTGACTGCCTGCCGCTTTGGGTCACCTCAGTAGAATAACATCTTTATGCTGGTGGTGGCCGCTATCTTCCCTGACACATCTACAGGTGTGTCCTTTCTGACTGTGCCTCATGCAGGTTTCTGTTTCTCTCTGCCATTGGCCTCATATGGATACAGGAGCCTGTTTGTTGTCCACCATGCGGTGTATTGTTACCTTCTTTCCTTTGCTGCTGTGTGAACCAGATGCTGTCTGTCTTGTAGCACTTAGTCCCTTGAAAGGTTGAAGGATACAATTTGTGTGAAAGATGACTCTTTATAAGAAGGCAGATTCGTATTGTACTTCGTTCCTATCTTGAACAGATTTCTCCTGTCTCCATCCCTACCCTAACTAAGAGATTAATGAATGGGAAAGGACATTTTGTGGCATTAAGCTGCCTGTCTCCTGGGAAACACCAACACATTCCAGTGATTACTGGGAGCTGAGGGAGATTCAGCTTCTGGTCTCTCCTTTCTGCACTAAAGCAGCTCGGCACTATCCTCCTTCATCAATCTAGGAAACTGTGAATCCTCTCCCTAGAGAGAGGAGGCTCTTTCTTGCAGCATTTTTAACTGTCTACAAAGGAACAGGCACAGTCTGAAGAGACTCCTTGTAAAATAAATTGCTAGGTATTAAATTGTTTGTATATTTCAAATAATTTTTCCCAGTTGACTTTAATTTAAATGTATAGTGTATTGGGAGTTGAATAAATACAATCATCTTTCAAATAAGCCAATTGGTATCTTTAAAGCTGGAAATAAAAAAATGAAACTATGGGGCGAGATTTCCATTCCGATCAATAAATCAGAGATGTTCAACCTCAAGCTTGCCTAATATGGAAGTTCTTGAATGTCATCGAGTCAGAACTGACCCATAGTTAACACTTCAGGGAGGTTTCAGAGGCAGTTAATTGCATGAAGCTCAAATCACAGGGATATAGTTGTTCATACTGACTCTTTTTTTTTAATTTTTTAAAAATAATTTTAATGGACATTTACAGAGATTTGGGATTTCCATTCATTCATTGCTGTACTTCTCTCCCGGCCCAGCCCTCCCCCTCCCCCACCAGTTCACGTCTCTCTTTGAAAAGTAAAATAAACACTCCCTCCCTGCTACACAATCCCCCTGCACCCCTCCCACTGCCCCAAGTACATTCCACTATGCAACCTTAATTGTGGACTCTTGTGATCGTATGTTGTTGTCAGTTGCCACTGAGTCAGCTCCAATTCCTGATGACTCTATGAATAACAAAACATTATCCAGTTCTACACTATCTTCATGAGACCATTGTGTCATTGTGCTACTCATTTCAATGCGAGTTTGTCCTGCACTTTACCAAATGTGCTATCTTTCTCCAAAGACTGGTCCCATCTAATAACGTGTCCTCAGGGAGCTCTGATGGTGTACTCTATAAGGAGTTGCACTGTTAACTGAAAGGCCACACCTCTAACAGTTCAAATCCACCAGGCAATCCCAGGGAGAAAGATAAACAATCTCCTCCTTTGCAATTTACAGGCTTAGAAACCCAATGGAAGTTGAGTAAAGTAAGTTCCCACTTGACAGTAATAAGGCAGTAGATAATAATATGTCCAAAGTGAGTAAGTCGTTGTTGTTGTTAAGTGCCGTGGAGTCACAGCAACCCTATGAAGGAGAGTCCTTGACGCTTGGGTGCCTTTCATCCTCTCTCCAGGTTCATAGGGTTTCTGGAGACAAGCTATTATTGAAGTGGATGCCTCTCCTCCTTCCAAGCTTGTTTTAATCGGGGAGCTCCACCCAACTCTGTCCACATTGGGTAACCAGCCATTAACGCATTTGACACATCAGTGTCACAGTGTTCAGCGTCACAACAACCACAAGTACGGCAACTTGTACACCAGGGCTATATGACTAGAGGAATGTCTGAACAAAGACAATGAAAGACAGGCCTGAGGGCCACCGATTAAGTTACCCATCTTTGGTAGCATTGCCTTCTGTCCACTGGGCCAGCTGATCTCTCAAGTGAGTAAGTAGCCTGGACAATGTTCCGTGATCCATAGGGTTTCCATTGACTAATTATTGGAAGTATTATCTTGAGGATTTTCTCCCTCATCTGCCATTGTCTGGAAACTCTGCTAAAGCTTGTCTTTCTTGAGTGATCCGGCAAGTATTTGAAATAATTTATTTGGCATTACAGCAAACTACCACAGTACAATAGACTCTTAGATAGGTGGTAGATTGAATTTGTTGTTGTTGTTAAGTGCTGTCAAGTTGTAGATGACTCATAGCGACCCTATGAATGACAGACCTGAACACTTGTATAACTTTCATCATTTCTCCAAGTTTATAGGGTTTCCGGAGGCAAGCTATTTGGGAAGTGGATACCACTCCTGCGTGGATGCCACTCCTGCTTCCAAACTTATTTTAATTGGGAAGCTCCACCAAACACTGTCCACAATGAGAAACCATATTGCATTTGACACATCAGTGTCACAGTGTTCAGCTTGACAGCAACCACTAGTTACCTCTGTACAGCAAACGAACAGTCCAGTGCTATGCCAATTAGAAGAATGTTTGACCAAAAACAAGTAAAACCACAGATTAAAATCACCCACCTTTGGCTTGATAGTATAACTTTCTGTCTTCTAGGCCCACTGAACTTGTAGAGGCTGCAATCAAATAGAGAGAGCCCTGGTGACCTAGTGGTAAGAAGCTGTTCTGCAATCCCACAGACACGAAGTTCAAATGCACAAGTTACTCCTTGGGAGAAGGATGGATGTTCTCCTTCTGTGTGATTTACCATCTCTGAAAACCCATTGGAAAGTCAGTGATGGGTCAGTTCCAACTCAACAGCATACAACAACAATCAAATATGCAACTATATTCTACAAAACTTAAGACATTGCATAATGCAATTAAAAAGATTCTCTAAGTAACTGAATTAGCAGAAAATCTTTTTATGCTAACAAAACCAATAGATTAAAAGCCTTTAATACGGAGCTCCTTGTTGCTAGGTGCTCTGAGAGTTGAGTCGTTTCTGACTCACAGCAACGCTATATGCAGCAGAACTGCTCAGTCCTGCACCATCCTCACAATCTCCGCTGTGTCCTTCCTCTCTACAATTACAAGCATAGCATCTTCTCTAGGGACTGGACCATGCTTTACATTGTTAGTAGGTCTTGTTGAGTCACATACAACCCATAGCAACCCTATGAAGAACACATCTGAACCCTGTCCTGTCTTTTGCTACCCTCACTATCTTGAGTCCATTGTTGTAGTCCCCATACCAGTCCATCTGGTTGAAGCTCTATCACTCTTTTGCTGACCCTCCACCTTTCATGATGTCCCTCTCCAAGTAATAACTTCTGGTAATATGTCCCCAGATAAGTTTTATCATCTTTGCCTCCAAAGAGCACTCTGGTTGTATGTTCTCCAAGATGCATATGTTTGTTCTTTTGGTAATCCATAGTATATTCAGCTCATTTCTTCAACACCACAGCTCACAAGTCCTCCTCTAAGGGGTTTCTTCATAGAGTTCAGCTTTTCAAATAATTTATTCAGCATACAGATTAAATAAGTATGGAGAGAGGATGCAATCCTGATGTACCCCTTTTAAAACTATGTAATGATCTCTTACCATGTTCACGCAACAGGCTCTTTCTTGGTCTAGGTATAGGTGTCACACGAACAGAATTAAGTGTTCTGAGATTCCCATTCTTCTCAAAGTTAGCCACAATTTGTTATGATCCACACAATCGAATGCCTTTGAGTAGTCAATAAAGGACAAATAGATATTCTTCAGGTATTCTTTCCTTTCAGCCAGAATCCACCTGACTTCAGCAATAATATCATATTTGGAAAGGTGGAGGGTTAGAAAAGGAGAGAAATACCCTCAACAAGGTGAATTGACACAGTGACTCAATGGGCTCAAGGGTGTTGGGGATGATAAGGGTGGTACAGGATACAATAGGGTTCAGATCTGTTGTTCTCAGGTTCACTATGAGTTGTACTAATCTAAACACCACCCAACAACAACTTTCATAAATTTCTCTAACCCTTCACCTTTCCAAATATGATATTCTTTCCAAGTAACAGCTCCTCCTAACAACATACATTCCAAAAAAAGGTGATCCGACAGGGTGTGGAAATTATAGAACACTAATAACACACACTAGCGAAATCCTGCTGACGATTATGCAAAAATGACTGAAACAGCATATTGACAGAGAACTACCAAAAATACAAGCTGGGTTTAGAAGAGGTCATGGCACTACAGACATTATTGCCCATGTCAGATGGATCTTGGCAGAAACCAAAGAGTACCAGAGGAATGTCCATCTGTGTTTCATTGTGACTAACCTTGAGGAAAAGGGGGATCCTGAACATTTAATTTTGCTTATGTGAAACTTATACTTGGACCACGAAGCAATCAGTCCACAGAAGAAAGCAGGGAAACACTGAGTGGTTCAAAATCAGAAAAGGAGTGTGTCATGGATGCATCCTGTCTCCATACCTTTTCAATCTGTATGCAGAACAGATTGTTCTGGAAGCAGGGCTTTATGAGGAGGAGTGTGGCACCAGGATTGGAGGAAGGCTCATCAACAACCTTTATTATGCAGATGACACAATCTTGCTTGCTGAAACTGAAGAAGACCTGAAGCACTTGCTGCAGAAGTTCAAGAACTGTAGTCTTCGATATGGATTGAAGCCTAACCACTGGGCCAACTGGTAGCACCAGGATAAATGAAGATGAGATTGAGGTTGTTAACAATTACCACTTTCTCTGCTCCCCAATCAACACTCTTAATACCAGCTGTCAGGAAATCAAAAGACGAAAGGAAAAAAAGACGAATTATATTGGGGGAAATCTGCTGTCAGGGACCTCTCCAGAGTACTAAAAAACAACAATGTCAGTCTAGAGACTAAGGTGTGCCTAATCCAGTCCAATAGCCTTTGCAATTACTTGTTATGCTTTAGTTGGACAATGAGTAAGGATGACAGAAGAAGAATCAATGCCTTTAAATTATGGTGCTGGAGATGAGTCTTGAACATTCCATGGATTGCCAAGAAAACAAATAGGTCTGTCTTGAAGAGGGTGAAACCAAGTTTCTCCTTGGAGGCTAGGACTTTGAAGCTCTGTCTTACATACTTCGGGCATGTGGCCAGGAGAGACCAGCCTTTGGAGAAGGACATCATGCTTGGAAGGGTGCAGGAAGAGTGCAGGAGAGGAAGATCCTAGAAGAAATGGATTGACACAATGACTGGGGCAAGGGAGCTTGGTGTGTCAGAATTAGTGAGACTGGGTTAGGACAGCGAAGGGTTCAGAGCTGCTGTACATAGGGTCAGAGCTGCTGTACATAGGGTCGCTATGGGTTGCAGATGACAGCACATAACAACAACAGTAACAGGAGCACGCAAAAAGCATGAAGTTTCACTATTCTTGCCTCTAAAAAGCACTCTGGCTGCACTTTGTTCAAGACATATCTGGGCTTTTGGCAGTCCATAGGATATTTAGTAGTGTTGTCCAACTGTAACTCAAAGGCATTGATTCTTCTATCATCATTAGTCATTGTCCACCTCTTAGATTCATAGCAAATTATTAGAAAGGACATGGCTTGAATCACACACTACTTAGACTTTAAACTAGCATCACTGCTCTTTAGAACTTTGGAGGGTTCCTTAACAAGTAGGCTTTCCCAGTGTTATATGTCTACTGCATCAGTGTTGCTCCTCACCTTTGATATGTGTGTCTTGACCTATCCCTCTACCTGCTCCACCAGCATCCCCTTCAACTCCTGCCTCTGCCATTCAATACCTCTTTCCTCCTATCCTGCCCTTGATATGATGGTTTATGTCTCAAGCCTTCTGGGCTTCTGTGATTCTGAACACCACACACTGCTGCCAGTTTCTTATGTTGTGGCCAGTACCTTTTGAGTTTAGGAATCTCAAAGTTCAAATACCAGGTGCTAGCATTAGGGAAGGCTTCCTATGTCAGACGATTCTGAGAATAAGTTCTTTGCCTTGAACTTCTGGTCCAGGACTTACTTGGGGTTCAGTGCTTCTTCGCTTCCATTTGCAGAACAGTGCTGTCACAAGGGAGCAGTTTCCCAGGAGAGGGTGATGTGTCCTCTAGATCTGGTATGTAAGTGTTGTTTTCTTGGCCGGAGGGTTGATGCCTTTGAGCTGTGGTGCTGGAGAAGAGTATTGGCTATACCATGGACTGCTAGGGGAACAAACAGGTTCATCCTAGACAGGGTGAGACCAGGCTGCTCCTTGGAGACAAGGATTCTGAAGTTCCATCTGACATAATTTGGGCATGTGGCAAGGAGAGACCAGTCCTTGGAGAGTGACACTATGCTTGGGAGGGTGTAGGGAGAGTGCAAGAGAGGAAGACCCTCAATTAGATGGATTGACTCAGTTACTGGGTTAATCCGGGTAGGTGAATCAGAGACAATGAGGTTGCCACAGCATAGAGCAGGGTTCAGAGCTGTTGTGCATAGGGTTACTATGAGTCGTAAGTGGCTCAGTGGTACATAACAACAACATATGTTTACTGATCTCCTGACTGCTAGTAACAACGTTGTTCATTGTGGATTCAATTAGATAAAATTGTTAACAATCTTTTTTCTCCATCTATGCCTATTGGCCCTAGAGGATTTTTGTTTTCTTGCTGTTGAGATATAATCCGTACTGAAGGCTGTAGTGTTTGATCTTCTGCACCAAGTGCCTCAAGTCCTCCTCACTTTGAGCAAGCAACGCTGTGTCACCTGCATAGTGCAGGTTGTTGATGAGTCTTCCTCCAATCCTGATGCCACACATGGGTAGTTTCACAATGCTTACTCTATGATTAGCAGACAAGTGCTTAACTATTGTACCATCAAAATTCCCTGGCACACAGGAAACAAAATAAATATTCTTACTGTCATATTAGGGAGCTCTGGTAGCCTAGAAACTGCACAGCAATCCCAAATGCACACAGTTCAAATCCACCAGCTGCTCCGTGGGAAAAAGTTGGGCAATTTCTTCCCGTACAATTAACTACCTTTAAAACCCCTAGAGGGTCAGCTATGGGTTGGTTCTGATTCAATAGTACACAATAACAACTAATAGCACTGTTACTTCAGGAAGCTCTGGTGGCCTGGTGGTAAGAAACAGCCCTGAAATCCCAAAGGCATACGGTTCAAATCCACAAGGTGATCCATAGGAGGAGGATGGGCAATCTCCTCTCATGTGATTAACTGCCTCTGAGGGCAGTTATGAGTTCGTTCCCACTCAATGACGTACAACAACAACAACAATGTTGTCATATTATTTCTACATGCAACTACCATGTAAAAAGTGGCCACAGTCCTTTCTGAAGTAAACTATTGGATTATGGAGTCCCTCTCAAGACCCATTATGTGAGGCCAACCTCATGTTTATTCTAAGACTATGTGGGTCTTGATTTAAGTAGGAAGAGAGGATAGCCAAGGGAGGGAAAAAAGAATAATTTTGGTGAGTGTTGAGGAGGGACTGAAATGTTTTCTAAAGAAAAGAACCTTTCAATTTGAATCCTAAAAAATTAGTAAGTGTTCCCCACATGGGCACAAGAGTAGTGTTTTTGCAGGCAAAGGGAACAGAATTGCTTGCACATACTTAAAAGTATGAAAATAGTTGAAAAATAGTTGATCTGGAGGGAAAGATATATTTCAGGGCAACAGGACAAATGTTGGAATGGAAAGGTAAGCAGGTGTCAGATACTAAAGCATCTTAAGTGTTGCTTTAAGGAGTTCGGACTTTATTCAATAAAATGAGGAAGGGAATTAGGCATAGATGTTTATGTGTGTACTTGGTGTAGGTGGGCTGTGTCCATGACTAAACAAATGTCAAATGACAGGAAACATTAAGGCCATCAGAGATTAAAGGGCAGTCCAGGACAGGAGGATGGATTAAATAAACAATTATGAACAAAAGAAACAAATAATGTAGAGATTAGGGTAGATAGCAAAAAATAAAGACGAGAGAAATTAACAAGAGGGAAATTTTCTAGGAAAGGAGGGAAGCAGTAGGATAAGGGTAGTTATTGTTGTTTTTGTTGCTATGTGCGTGTAGAGTTCCTGGGACTCATAACTACCCTATGTACAATCGACCTTCACCCTGCTCTATCCTGTGGCAATCTTATTGTCTCTGACACACCTACCCTTGTTACCCCAGTCAC
>NW_006400029.1:2195065-2220635 GCF_000299155.1 Elephantulus edwardii | reverse complement strand
GATTTGTCTTTTGATTTCTTGGCTGCTGGTACCAAGAATTTTGATTGTGGAGCCAAGCAAACTAAAGCTGATAACAATCTTAATCTCTTCACCATCTATCATAATGCTGCCAATTGGCCCAGTCCTGAGAATCTTTGTTTTCTTGATGTTGAACTTCAATCCATATAGGAGGCTGCAGTCCTTGACCTTCTGCAGCAAGCACTTCAGGTCCTTCTCAGTCAGTTTCAGCAAGCAGGGTTGTGTCATCTGCATAACACAGATTGTTGATGAATCTTCCTCCAATCCTGACGCCAAATTTCTCCTCATAGAGCCCAGTCTCCCATATAATCTGTTCCGCATATTGATTGAAAAGATATGGAGATAGGACACATTCTTGATGTACACCCTTCCCAATTTTGAACTATACAGTATTTACTTGCTCTGTTCTGATGACTACCTCCTGGCTCAAGTATAGGCTTCACAGAAGCACAATCAAGTGTTCTGAGAATTAAATCAAATCCACAGGAACCAAAATTTGATTATGAGTCTATTCTGTCTGAATTCTAAAACTATTTCAGGATAAGGGTAGAATGTTGAAACTTCCTTGGTAGAAAAGATAAGAAGATTCCACTTACAGCATTTATGCAAGGGTTGCTGATAATAGGTGGGGAATGGGCAGGCAGTGCATTGAACAGCATGCAAAAATGCAGACTCCCTGCCTTTATTTGAAAATTGGCATGTATACCTCTGCAGGCAGTTCCAGTCATACTTTAGTCTGGTTCAGCACACTCTGAGTTGGGAGAGCTCTGGTGGCCTCGTGGTGAGAAACTGCACTGCAGTCCCAAGCACATGTAATTCCTGTCCACCAACTGCTCCGTGAGAGAAGGAATAGCAGTCTTCTCCAGAGCACTTCATTGCCTCTGAATACCCACTGTCAGCTACATGTTGATTCTGAGTCAATGGGATACAACAACATCTGTGTTGAGGTACAAAGAAGAGATGAGGAACACCAGGAGAGAACACACCACACAAGCTAGACAGACCAGCTTGGCCCCAGTGAAAGGCAGCCTAGAATCCCGAACCCAGGCCTTATATAAATGGAACAAAGATGGGCCCCTGACACCTGATCCTCATTGGTTCTCATTCTGGTAGAGCAGTAGCATTGTACTTTTCTGAAATGACCATGTTAATGTTGCATCTCGGGTAGGCAGGGCAGAGGAGAGAGATTGCTGAAAGCAAACCCAGAAGAGCTGAGTTCTGGTCATCACACCATTGTTTACTGGCTCTGTGACCAGGCACAGGCAGCTTGACCCCTCTGGGCTTCAAGTTGGTATACTTTAAAGAGATGTCAAATGAAATTGGCCCTGTCTTCTTCACTCGGTTGCAATGAAGATAGCAATGAAGGGGACAAGTGAAGTGTTGTAGCCCTTGTGGGTGGGAGACCATGAGGGCAAAAAACTTCAATGAGAACTTGAGATCCCATAATCTTATATGATTACTAGATAAACAACAGAAAGGGCACAAAGGAGCTTTCTAGAGTTTTGGGAAAGCACCATCTTCTTGGTCAGTTTAAAGAGGGCATGTATTTGTCAAAATTCATTGATCAGCACGCTAAAGATTGGTGCATTTTACCATGTGTACATTATGCTTCCACTTTGAAAAAACTAAGAATACAAATGCATCCAAGTTGAGAAGAGCTGGTTCTGTGTTCACTGGCAGCATAGCCACAGCTCAGGCCTCAGGGTGAAGCGCCCCACAGGGCAGAGCCAACAAGGTCTGGCAGTTCCAGATGACAGCCCTTCACAGACCCACAGCAGTGGCCAGGGCAGCCCTTTCTAGTTGCTCAGAACCTGCTGATTTCAATGAATCTGGGGACATTTTCTGACTTTCATAAAGAAGTAGGATGACCTGAGCTGAAGAGAGCAGGAAGACTCAGAAGCACAGCTGAAGTTAAAATGAAAACTGCAGCCTAAAGAGAACCAAAGGAAGAACAAATTCTCTGGAACATTCCTGGGGAAGGGCCTGAAATTCTGAAAAGTGAGTCCTTGTTAAACATATATTGATTGGCTGAGTGGTATCTTCTGAAAGGAGACATTTCTATGTAACGTTTCTGGGTCCTGTTACGACTGGATTACTATCTACTTGACAATGTGTATCATTCAGAGGGATTCTGTCCATGTGGCTCCCTGGCCAGGTCTCAGTGGCCAGGTCTCAGTGTCCTTAACTACCCACAGAAAAACACAGCTTTCCCTTTAAGCCACATGACCTCCTCTGGTGGAACAAACACAGTTACCTAAGAGTTTACAGGACAAACATTACAAACCGCCTCCCTGAGGGGGTGTTCGAGTCATCACTGGTCCAAGCAGGAAGCTTGGAATCTGAGCGGTCACCCTTCCTGCAGAGAACCCTGGAGGCCGTCTCCGGGCCCACGCTTCTCTCCTCATCTCCGGAGGCCAGCACCCTGGGGAAGGAGGAAAAGAGGTGGGAGGGAGGGAAAAAAACCCAAAACGTCTAGCCCTCTCCAGAAGACAAAACATGGAGAAATAGTCGCATGATCCCACTGCTGTTTCTCCTGGGAGCTACCGTAGGGGTAATTAAAAAATCTTTATAAGGAAAACAAACAAAACAAAACAATTCCTTTATGGTTACCACACTGAGGACAATAACTCAAAAGTTTTAGAATGGTAGCCAACATGGAAGTCAAAGATTTTACCCATCCAAATGCTCATAGAAACTTCCTAAAAGCTTTGAAAAGGGGAGCTTTTCAAATGAGCCAACAGGAACAAGACAGGCTGTGAGTGGATACTGAGGGAGCTTGAATTAGACAGTGACAGAAGGCAGCTCAGGCCCTGTCAGCAGCAGCACCACATCCAGTGGCCCAGCTTTTCCCCTTTGAGCCTTTTATCAAGGATGGCAAAGGCCCCCCTTCAAACCAGCCCTCCAGTGTTGGCACTCCCCTCTGTCCTTTGAGACCTCAAAGTCTAGGGGCTTTCTAGGAGTAACAGGGATTCCCTCATCATCCTCTGACATGTTAAAAGGCTTAGCTCTCCTTTTATTGCCACAGTGTGAATCCCTTAATCACTATGCTTCTGCTCTCTGGTTGGCAGACCCCAGGATATGATGCTTTTCTCAGAGGAATACAATACTTAGAGATGCAGCGGTATTCAGAACGATGTGATTCCAAACCCCAGGGGGAGCATTGTTAAGAGACAGTGTACTAACATAAAGTCATCTGGGTGTTGAGGGATGGACAAGTTCCTTGTTTCCCCACCCAGAGAGGACTGGTAGTACAGCTGCTGGATGTCCCAGTGTGGTTTGGGTGATCTCTCTCTTATCCCCTTAAAGCCCCATTTGGACCTGCTTCTGCACTGCAGCCAATGCTTCCAAACACTTCACCCACCTGCACATGCGCACACATGAACATGTGTGTCAGCTCACACCCGTGCACCTCAGTCTGGCATTACGCTAATGATATAAGTGTCAAAACTGATCTTAAGATAATTAACCTCATTGTTGTTTGTTATGTGCCGTCGAGTCGCTTGCGACTCCTAGCGATCCTATGCACAACAGCCCTAAACTCTGCTCTGTCCTGTGCCAATCGCACTGTCTCTGACACTCCCATCCCGATTACCCCAGTCACTGAATCAATCCACCTCATAGAGGGCCTTCCCCTCCTGCGCTGTCCCTCCACCTTTCCCAGCATGATATCTTTCTCCAAGGACCAGTCTCTTCTTACAACATGTCCAAAGTATGTTAGACGTAGTCTCAGATTGGTGGAAGATCTATCAACAATCTGCGTTATGCAGATGACACAACCCTGCTTGCTGAAACTGAGGAAGACCTGAAGCACCTGCTGCAGAGGGTCAAGGACTGTAGCCTCCAATATGGATTGAGGCTCAATGCCAAGAAGACAAAGATTCTCACCACTGGGACAATTGGCAGCATCAGGATGGATGGTGAAGAGATTGAGATTGTACACAGCTTTAGTTTGCTTGGCTCCACAGTCAACACTCTTGACACCAGTAGCCAGGAAATTAAAAGGCGCATTGCCATGGGAAAGTCTGCTGTTAGGGACCTCTCCAAAGTACTGAAGAGCAATGGTGTCTCTCTGGAGACTAAGGTGCGTCTGATACAGGCCATGGTCTTCGCAATCACTTGTTATGCATCAGAGAGTTGCACAATGACTAAGGAGGACAGAAGGAGAATTGATGCCTTTGAGCTGTCTTGCTCGAGAAGAGTATTGAGAATACCATGGACTGCTAGGAAAACAAACAGATTCATCCTGGAAAGGGTTAAACTGGGTGGCTCTTTGGAGGCAAGGATTCTGAGACTCCATCTAATTAACCTCATATAGGAGGTTAATAGGAGTCCTGGTGGTACATTGGCACGGAACTCTGGTGGCCTAGTGGAAAGGAGTTCCATCAACCCAAAGACACAGAGTTCACATCCACCAGCTGCTCTGTGGGAGAAAGAATGGGCAATCTCCTGCCATGTGATCTACTCCCTCTGAAAACCCACTGGAGAGTCAGCTATGACTCAACTCCAACTTGACAACAAACAACAACTGGTGTTACAGCGCTTAAAGTGTTCAGCTGTTCAGTAAAGGTTGGCAGTTCAAACCCGTCATGCTCTCTGTTGGAGAACGGATGGGCAGTCTGCTTCCATAATGATTTACAGCTTTGGCGAACCCTGGGGGTAGTCCTACTCTGTCCTATAGGGTCACAATGAGTCAGTGCTGACATTTTTGCCTACTGTGTGCTTCTGCAAATAGAAATTTACAGGTATTTCTGGTAGTATGATGATTAATTATTCAGCTGCTAATTTAAAAACTGGCAGTGAGATCCCACCCAGCATCTCCGTGGGAGAAAGATCTGACAGGCTATTTCTGTACAGAGCATAGTTGAGTGTCATCCAGAAAACACCGTGGGGCAGTTGTACTCAGTCACGTGAGGTCACTATGAGTCAGAATGGACTGGACCACTCCCAAAAACAACAACACGTGTTCATGCAAAAATTTCAATTCACCTGATTATGATAGTTACAGATGAACAAGCCTTAACTGCATTTTCCTGCTTTGTTTTCAGATGTGGTAACACAGTTAGAGGGCTAGTTTTCAAATCTTTGGGATAGGACTGCTGCCAAAGTGCCCAGTTTTTCCATTCGTCCACAGGGTTGGTTGCCTGCAAAACATGTCTAAAATTATCCCTAATTCCAAGTCCTCACTACACAATCAACCTCTCCAATATAATAATTCCAAAACCTTTCTTGATTCCTGCTTTTAATAAAGTACATTTACAGAGGATATGAATTCCAGATTTGATTTCAGACTCTGGGGATGTATATTCTTCTTCTGGAACTTGTATATCCGGTCCTGGGGAGGGGAGAAAAAAAAGGGAGAAGAAAGTAAGAGAAAGACAGGGGGGTGAGTCCACACAGCATAACCAGCATTCTTTGTATTTCTCCTGTCTTTTACATGTTTAGCATGCAGGACAGAGGCAGGCTGATACACAGCATCTGGTTAAAGTCAGGTAAGTAACTCTCTGGGGAAATGTCTGAAGTCATTTGCCAACCTCTTTCTCTTTCTAATGTGTTTTTGCAGATGGATAAAAACTGCAGCCAATAAAGGTTTCAATTTTAGATGGTTTCTGAGGGGGGGGGGAAAGACAAAGAAAAGCTTTGTTCAATCACGATTCTGATGCTCAATGCCATTTTAACAATTGGCATAATAAAATGAACATAAGATTGTGCCATCACCAGGCGAAAGTATGCCAAAGGAATTTATCCAGCCAGAGGAGCCTCCTGAAAGAAGACTGGGAGATACTATGGAGGCCTGACTGTAGGAAATTGTGAAGGTGTGATTCTGGGATAGATGCCTTTCACTTGTTCCACAGGTCCCTGCGGTAGGATATCTCTTGCTGAGTCCCTGGGAAGACTCATAGCCTTGTGGGAAGACTTGGAGTTGGGATCAGATCCAGTTGTACATTGATGATAAGTAAGCCATTTCATTCTAGTCTTTGGTTTCTGCATGTGTAAAATGTTGTTGATTGCCGTTGAGTCGAGTACGACTCATAGGGACCCTATGAACAAAAGGCCTAAAGCCTTTCTATAACTATTGTCATTTATCAAAGTTCATAGAGTTTTCAGAGGCATGTTGTTTAAGAAGTGGATAACACTCCTGCTTCCAATGCATAAAATGAATATAGTCAAATCTGCTTCACTTAAAAGACCAAATCACCCATGGACCTTAAAAAGGAGAGGGCTTATGACTTTACATAAGAGAGTGACTGAATAAATTATAATACATTCAATACAATGGAGTATTATGAGCACTTAAAAAAAGGATATCTATGTGTTAATATGTAGTGTTTTCCAAAACCACTCACTCTCATTGAGCTGGTTCCCACTCATAGTGTCCCTCCATCAGGTTTCCAAGACCGTAAATTGTAATCTCCATAGGAGCTGAGACTCCTGGCCTTTAGATTAGCATGGTAGCTCGCTATGGGCCATGCCACCAGAGCACCCTGCACAAACAAGTACAAGGAAAATCTAGTGTGTTACCATCTGTGTATTAAAAAAAAAAGGTGAAATAAGAAAGGCAAAATATATACCAATTTGTGCAAAATAAAACAAAATAAAGTTAAATCAGAGAGTAATGTGACTGATTACCTGGAGAAGGTGAAAATTATGGAAGGGACATTGGTAATGACAATTCTACTTGCATAGTTTTCTGTACAGTTTAGATGGATCTATGTAATTTTTCACATATTCAAAAATGAAAATTAATAACTGAAATAAACTGGGAGGATTTAAACCAGAAAACAAATGTAAAAATATGAAATGTATTTCTAACTAATAACCACAATGAAAGGGCTAGTTTCCATTAACAAACTGTTAGTTCCCATTAACAAATGACCACAAGACCACACATTTAGTGACTTAAAACAGCAGATCCCCCCCCCCCATTACAGTTCTACATACTAGAGATATGAAACAAAGGGGCTAGGATGCTCTAGTGACAAAATGTTAAAAAACCGTGCTACAATCCCAAAGGCACAAGGTTCAAATCTACAGGGGAATGATGGACAATCTCCTCCCAGGTGATTTACTGCCTCTAAAAACCCTCTGGCAGGTCCAGCTATGAGTGGTTCTGACTTGATGATGCACAGTGACAACAGCATGGCTAGGGTCACTCTCTGCAAATAGGAAGAGTCTTTCCATGTTTCTTCCAGCTTCTGATGATTCCCAGCAATTCTTTGCATTCTAGACTAGGGAGGATAGGGAAGAATTGTTGCTTTTGAGCTGTGGTGCTGGAGAAGAGTATTTAATATACCATGGACTGCTAAGAGAACAAACAAGTTCGTCCTGGAGAGGGTGAAGCCAGGCTGCTCCTTGGAGGCAAGGATTCTGAAGCTCTGTCTGACATACTTTGGTCATGTTGCAAGGAGGGACCAGTCCTTGGAGAAGGACGTCATGTTTGGGAGGGTGGAGAGACAGAGCAGGAGGGGAAGCCCCTCAATGAGATGGATTGATTTAGTGACTGGGGTAGTGGGGGTAGGTGTGTTGGAGACAGTGAGATTGGCACAGGGTAGAGCAGGGTTTAGGGATGTTGTACATAATAAGGTCGCTATGAGTTGCAGGCAACTCGACAGCACATAACAACAACAACAACAACAACAACAGCTTTCTTTACTGTGTTCTCTGCCTCCATCTTTACACAGTCTTCTTTCCTTCCACATATGTGTGTGGTTTCCAAACCTTTCTAAGAACACAGATGCAAGAGATCTCAATATTTTCTAATCAAATATAACAAGGTATGAAAAGAATTAAACATAAGGAGTTTAGACTATACTCAAACGCAAAAGTCAGTTCCATTGATTCAGAGCCAAATCAGAGCTGCCACTCAGCTAGTTTTCTGAGACAAGGGAGGAGAGTGCCTCTCGTTCTCCCTGAGAGCTGATGGTGGATTCCAAGCAACAGAGAGGCACAACGCCCTATGGACTAGGGCACCAGAGCTCCCCTCATTTAGACTATGGAGGAGGTTTAGAAAGCACTCACGCTTCTTTGACTTTTCATGAGTCTCCATCCTTCTCTGAGGTAGAAAACTAAATGTGCCCCAACTTTCTAATCTCACTTCAGTCCTGCACTCCCATACTCTGGAGCTGCTTTCTTTAGCTATAACTCACTCTTTTGCAGAAATGCCCTGTGTTTCAGAGTCTTCTTTCACCAAGATAGGGCTTGGTTGTATGGAGAAGTCAAGAGAGTTTATAGTATTCTCATGGTAAGGATAAGGAAAAGTCTTGATTCCAAATACTGATTTTGAGAGTCTCATCATATCTGCTGCAGGGTGGCTTGCCTGGACTGCTCCTCGAACCAGTGGCAAGTGGCGTGCATCTGGTCCCATTCCATGGCTTTCTGCCAGCGTTTACTTCTAAAGACTCTAGTTAATGCCAACTTGTGTTTCATTTCATCTTTGGATTAAGGGTGGTCTGGTATCCTTTTTCCTGATTTCACTCCCTTTGCATATACCCAGTGTTGGCTGTGACTCTTATGAGGTCAGGGCCCAAGCAGTTCACTTTATAGTCCTTTGACACACTACCATTTTGCCCCTACCACTCATATGCCAGAAAGCCAAACTCCAATCACCTGTGATTTACCTCCTCGAGGAGCACAAGAGGAAGTGATTCTGCAATATTTCTATACCATTTTGAGAAAGCTATACTTTAGTCCTTCCAGTGGCCTATAGACAGAAATGGCACTTGGGCACATGGAAACAACCCTATGATCTGAGTTCTACAGGCTCGGTTCTTGTCAAGCTAAAGGGGTGCTAAGGAAATTTAGAACACCCTATGTCAACAGTCAACACTCTTGGCACCAGCAGCCAGGAAATTAAAAGACATATTACGATGGGAAAGTCTGCTGTTAGGGCCCTCTCCAAAGTATTGAAGAGCAATGGTTTCTCTCTGAAGACTAAGGTACGTCTAATACAGGCCATGGTCTTTCCAATCACTTCTTATGCATCAGAGAGTTGGACACTGACTAGGGAGGATAGAAGGAGAATTCATGCCTTTGAGCTGTGGTGCTGGAGAAGAGTATTGAGTATTCCACGGACTGCTAGGAAAACAAACAGGTTCATCCATCCTAGAGAGGGTTAAACCGGGCTGCTCCTTGGAGGCAAAGATTCTAAGGCTCCGTCTGACATAGTTTGGACATGTTGTAAAGAGGGACTGGTCCTTGGAGAGGGACTCATGCTTGGTAGGGTGGAGGGACAGCACAGGAGGGGAAGGTCCTCTATGAGGTGGATTGTTTCAGTGACTGGGATAATCGGGATGGGTGTATCTAAGACAGTGTGATTGGCACAGGACAGAGCAGGGTTTAGGGCTGTTGTACATAGGGTCGTTATGAGTTGCAAGTGACTCGACGGCATATAACAACAACAACATGTCTTTCTCAGCAAAATCTGGTTTTGCAACTATTCCTACAGAAATCCACTTGTGATTTTAAGAATGTGAATGTTGTTGTTGTTATGTTGTTCATGCTGGAGCAAATTGAAAGCAAAATGGAAAAGGCAAAGATATAGGCTCATCAGTGAAATACGGGAAAAAGTATACTAATATTCAAAATTATTATCCCTATTCCAGATAGACGTCCTTCAGAACTTCTTCCAATTCAAAGGGATTTCATTTCTAAGATGGTGCTTTAAAAGGTAGTTTGGAAAGTATGACACATTTTTAAAACATGTGAATATATATTAACTTCATTGCTTTATTATGCTCCCAAAGTACTGGTCCTGCAGACGTCTGCCTAGGGCAACTTTTACTTTAATGAATGGTCCGTTTAATTTGCTGCTTCAGAGCACTGCTTGCTCGCAGTGTCCCGAAAGTTCTCTTCTTCAGGTAAGGTGGTTTCATGAACTATTTTGATGCATCTGCCTTGAGTTGTTTTTCTCTTTCTATTGTATTACTTTGTAGATTATAAATCAAATTCTACTTGTTGTGACCTTTGAGTTGGATGACTCACTTTATCTTCAAGTTATCAAACCTAATTAGAAAACCAGTGAAGGTGACCTGGCAACAGAATCCCAGAAGTTCTTCCTTGGCTCAGAAAGGCGCGCAAATAAGCAATTCTACTATAGAAGATAAATTGTCTTCTTTGTTATTTTCTGAACTTCAAATTAACTTGATGTTGGCATCAAGAGTTAGCAGATCAGCCCTCTTTGAGCATGGCCAGTAGATTATTCATCAGAACCACTAAGGGTGCCTGTGCTAATTTGTCTTCTGGTTTGAATCCAATTAAGCCCATCAAGTGAAATCAGTCAGCTAAACAAGTTCTGTCTCCGAGTCTAGCATTCAATGAGGGTGACCAAATAAAGAACATCTGAGGTAATGCTTGACATGAAAAGTGAACCTAATAGGTGAGACACTATTATTATTGTTTTCCATAGAGTTGGAACTGACCCATAGCTGACTCTCTAGGAGGTTTTCAGAGGCCATTAATTTCACAGGAGGAGATTGCCCATCCTTCTCCCTCAGAGTGGCTGGTGGCCTCAAACCACATGCTTTCAAGATTGCAGCACAGCTTCTTGTCACTAGGCCACCTAGTAACCCACAATATGAGACAGAAAACAAGACTGGCCCCTAAACTATGTGGTACCCTTATAGAAACAGTAGGAATCCAAGAAAGATGAGTAGTCTAACGATGTTTCATAGATGACTAGAAGAATTATTTAAATCAAGTCATTGCCGTAGAGTGAGAACCAACTTATAGCCAGTGTTTCAGCGGGTTTTTAGAGGCTGTAAATTGTATGAAAAAGCAATTGCTCATCTTTCTCTTGAGGAGTCATTGGTAGATTTGAACCATCAGAAAGGATAATGAGATTGGAATAAGCTTTCCAGAGAAAAGGCATAATGAAAGGGTGGGGAGAATGGGGGAAGTACACACAGGCACAGATACAGAGAGGACTGAGGTGTGCTGGAGATGGAGATGAGACTTATTTGACAGGAGGAAAGTGCGTGGCGTGGTAGAAAAAGCAGGCTAAAAATGTAGAGTCTCAAACACCAGGGCTTTTTGTGATAGAAAACAAGGTGGTGTTGCATGTTAATAAACACACATTGTAATGAAGACAATTGTTTTTAGAATGTTGGGAACAGGATGGACCTTCATGCAGAGAACATCTGAAGCTGGAAAGGCCAAATCTCGTTACTAGACTGGATTATAGTAGTAGCAACAGAAGAGAAGAGGAAACAGCAAGTCCCAGAGTAGAATTTTTACCTTCCATGTGGGAGACAGACCCGGGTTTGAATCCTGACCAATGAACCTTATATACAGCTACCAAGTCAGGGGAGACTTCTGTGTCGAAATGGGCCTGACCAGGCCTTAACAGAGCTTCTGATTAAAACAGACTAGAGGGAAACCTGACTATCTACATCCAAACTCAGCCCATGAAAACCCTATGGATCACAACAGTCAGTTTCCATCTCATCTTGGGAATGGCACACAGCCAGCCAGCTTTTCATTCCATTGTGCATGTAACTGCTGTGACTCAGGGATCAACTTCACCTAACAACAGCTAACAGTAAAGATATACTATAACAATGAAAGAAGAAGAACTGGTAACTGGCTAGATATGGGAAAGTGAGGAGAAGGAACTTAATGGGTATTGAGAATAGGAAGAATGATGGCATCACTATCAAGAAAAACTGAGCTGATTAGAAAGGAGAGCCATGTGGGAATGAGTGGTTGACAAGGACCACATCTAAAAGAAGATTATTTGTTTTCCTTCGATTATTTGGCACTTGACCTCTCAGGGGGAAAAAGCTTATCAAACTAAACAATGTCACACCTGTAGGCAAAGTCTGGTTCTGCCTACTCACCACTGAGTCTATGGTTATTCAATCAATAGCTGAGGAATCACAAGTAAGCAATAAAGGTTCGCTTCACCAGGTTTAGGTGAGGATGGAAAACTACCTGGCACTACAGTGAAGACCCTGGAGTCGTGTTGTTGTAAAATCTCTGCTCTACTACTTAATAGCTCTCAATCCAACCTCTCTGTGCCTTGATTTCCTCGTCCATTATAATGAAGATAATAATACCTACTTCATAAATGGGTGAGTTATGTTGAGTGTTTGATTTAGTAGTGCATGGCCTTTAGTAGTGATTCAAATGTTAGTTATTTATCATTTCTATCAAATACGATGATAAGTACCAAAATAGTCTAGAAATTGCAAAGTGTTAAACAAAAGGCAAGTGTTTGTTTGTTCAGTACAGGCAATTGGAAAGATTGGAAAGAACTTGGAATCTTGGTTCTGATTCCTCATCCAGTACCAATTACTCAAGGCAAATCTTTCAACCTCCCAAGAGCTCAGTCTCCTAGTATATATATTTAATGTAGATAATAATGCATTTGGTGTGAAAACAAAGAGAACTAATTCGTGCGGAACTGTTTTGTAAACTATAGATTTTACTCTTACCCCCTTACTGATGAGGGGGAGGGTTGCCGTTAGGTGCTGTTGAGTTGATTCTGATTCATGGTGGTCTCATATGTACAGAGAAGAATTGTTCCAGAGGGTTTTCAGAATTGGCCTTTCAGAAGCAAATAACAGATCTGTCCTCTGAAGCAACTCTAGGTGGATTTGAATCAGCAGTCTTTTCATTGTAAGTCTAATGTTAATGCTTGACCATTTGTACCACCTAGGTACAAATGATAGAAATTAGGGAGCTCTGGTGGCCTAGTGGCAAGAAGCTGCACTGCAATCCCTGAGGTATACAGTTTGAATTCACCAGATGCTTTGCTGGAGAAGGAGGGGCAATCTTCTCCTGTACCAGTCAGATCTGATTTGACAGCACACACACAAACAATAATAAAATAAATAACATTAAAAATAATTAGATATTATCCTCAGTGAAAGAAACCCTGGTGCCATAATGTTTAAATAATTCAGCAACGTGGGCCTGCAGCACACACCCACCAGAAGAAAGACCTGGCAGTCTTCTGTCAAGATTATACCTTTAGGAACTCTATGGTGCAGTGGAGAAATCTACCATGTGGAGCTCCTTGACTGGACATCAACTTGGCAATGCCTAACAATGACGACATCATTAATACTATTGAAATCCTGTTCTCTGATAGCCTAGTTGTAAGAAACTGCTCTGTAATCCCAAAGGCATGTGGTTTGAATCCACCCAGCTGTAAAATATCCTCCCATGAAAGTTACTGTCTTTGAGAACTCACTGGAGGTCAGTTCTGACCTGCTGGTACACAACAACAATATGCTTCATTTACATGTGATGGTCAGAATGAATTCTCAAGTCAATGGAAACACTTTAACCCACTCTTAAAATTGCATTCCACCCAAGTCTTATTTACACAGGTTCTGTGGTTTAATTGTGTAAGCGACTATTCAGTAGCCATTGAAGAGAGAAGTAAAGTCTTGAATTGCTTTACCTTGGCTTGGGTTTTGGAAATGGGTGGCAGAATAGAATCACAGTTTCTGGGAATAGAATCATTGTTGGGTTTTATGCATTTATTATTACTTTTGGTTAGGAAAACCAGCAGCGGTGGGTAGAGTTTGGTGGGGTGAAGAAAGAATAGCCTCATCAAGCATAAAACTGAATAGCCAACATTCCATGGACCACCAGAAAAACAAATAGGTGTGTCTTAGAGAGGGTGAAACCAAGTTTCTTCTTGGAGACTAGGATTTGAAGCTTCATCTCACATACGTTGGGCACGTGACCAATCCTTGGAGAAGAACATCACGCTTGGAAGCATGGAGGGACAGCTTAGGAAAGTAGAGGTGGATTGACTGTAACTGGGGCAATCGGGGTAGGCAAGTTGGTGTCAGCAAGACTGCCTCAGGACAGGGCAGGGTTCAGAGCTGCTGTACATAGGGGTCACTATGGGTTGTAGACAACTCGACGGCACATAACAACAACCACCACTAATCCTTTTAGGAGGAGTTTCAGCCAGCCTCACAACTGAGGAGTGTCCATCCTGAACTGCTTCTTGAAAGTAAATGTCCTTCCCGATGCCCCCAGGCCCAGCCCTGAGTTGTTAGTATGGATGATTTGTAAGAAAACAAAACCTTGAAAGACAGGACAGAAACAAATTCAGATTGCTCCTGTGGCTCAGGGTTCATTTCCCCCCTCTGCATGTCAATCTCGTCTGCCCAGACTGGCAAGATGGGAGCAGAGTTCACAGCACCCTTCAATCAAGTGCGGTGCTTAAGGCAGCAGGACAAGCCACTCACCATGTGAGCTCATTTAGAGTATTTCCTTAGTCGCTTTGTGTTGCTTCTCAGAACTCAGTTCCATAATAGTCTCAGAACAAATGGAAACATAGATTTTTAAGTCAAAATCACTTTTATTGGATGCATCTAGGCCCCCTTTCTCCCTTCTTCCTGATATTTGTGCAATTATAGTTTTGTTTTGTGTTGGGGTTTTTTTTTTTTATTTCATCCATTAATTTGTAAACTCAAATTAAGCACTGGAGTTTCTAATTATTACCCACAGAAAGGGCATAAACCTCATAACTTTTACTATAAATACCCATTTGAAACTACCTTTCTACTCTGATGTCAGTAATGGGACTGTCTAAAGTAGGGGGTATACTTTCTTGCCACAAGGAGCAACTTATGGCTCTATAACCCCAGGTCGGTCTTTGGCTCCATTCCTCCTGGCTTGTGGTAATAATAGGAGATGGAACTGGTGCCAGGTGTGCCTTGGGCCCTGAAGCTTTGAGTTAAGGGGCTTTGTCTACAATTTCTGGCTCTTAGTCCTTCCAGTAACCCTTATATAATCACCTTTGTTTTTTAAAAGTACATTTAGAGCTCCTGCTCGGAAAAGTGGAGGGTCATTGAAAAAGAAGGCCTTCAATGAGGTGGATTGACATGGTGACTACAACAATGGACTTGAACGTGGCAGAGATGCTGAGGATGACACAAGATAGAACAAGGTTTCAGTATGTTCTTCACAGGCTCACTATGAATCGCCATTGGCTTGACAGCACCTAACAACTAATACCAGAGCTCCTCAGAAATAAGAATAGGAAGGTAAGTCTGGCAATCTACTTGTGAAAATCAGCCCATGAAAACCTATAGACCCTGTTATGTGTGGAGTTGGCATGAATCAGATGCTTGCTCGACGATACCGTGGAGAATGGGGGGCTTTACCTTTCACTCAACAGAGTACTGAGGTAAGATTTGGAAATCCTAATTAAACTATACTTTGCATTTTATTAATATGAATTTAAAAGACAGGAAACCAGTAGATGGGATCTTGCCACCAAAGGTGACTCTTTACGCTCTCTGTATGATATAATCACAGTGGGGCCAGAAATCTGCCTTCTACTCTAAAAACATGGGCATTTTATTTTAAGTACATTAAATTCATAGTAACAATGTCTTTGAATTAATCTGTTTAAATAGGTTTGCTATGTGGATGTCTCATTTAGTTGTTTAACAGCCCTTGTACCTGGGGATGAAGCTGTGATCTTCAATCTCCCCCTCACCTGCCCAGCAGTGTCTGTGTGGACAGAGAAAGCAGAGATACCAAGTCATTTGTAACAAGATCCTTTTACTTTACATCAGGGTGGTTTCCAGTAAGGATACCTGGACCTTTTTATTTTGAAAATAATTTCCCTGTCAAAATTTAAAACTCTTAAGAGCCTTTAGCCTGCAAGTTCTGCAAAATAGCAAAATCTCATTTGGTCTCAGTGAATGCTTTCATTTCATTGTCAGTGAAGACTCGTGGGGTCTGCATTTCTAGGTAGCTCAGAGAACCAGTTCTCTGCAAAAAGTTTTACGCAATAGCACAGATTCTTCTGCATCACTGGCCCAGGGAATTATGAGATTAAACTGTCATTCTTTCTTCCTTCTTTGGGTTCTCATTAAAAGGTAGTTTGGTAAAACAAGAAATTCAGTTCTATGCACCATCCTGACACTATCATCTGAATAGCTAGTCAGGCCAGTCAAACAGAAGACAGATGTTAATGGTGATTTTCAGTTGGTGATGACAAAAAGGGAAGGTTTCACCTCATTCCTGCTCAGATTGCTTTTTGTCCATTTTACTAAAACTTCCATGGCTTTCAATAGGGCAGCTGGGTACTTTCAAACTTAGAAATGGAAGGAGAGGTGCTGCATCCTTCACTCTATGGCTGTTAGCTTATTTATGGTGCTTTGCAAAGAACCTTAGCCTGTGGCTGTCTAAGTATGCCTCGAACCCCATTTGGATACTTGGCACAGAATATCGATACAAAGAAAACCACAACAGGCCAGTCAATAAATTGTCATCACAGTCTCATGTCTTTTGGATCTGAAGTGACCAGAGAACCTTCTCTTACTTGCTAGGTCTCTAAAGAGCTAGTGTGAACGGGTTAGGCTGCTAACTGAAAGGTCAGAGGTTCAAGTCTACTGGCCATGCCTCAGGAGAAAGATGGACAGTCTCCTATAAAGATTTACAGTCTCAGAAACCTGATGGAGAGTGATAGAGTCAGAACTGATTTATGGCAGGGCATGTATATCCATCACCAATGGCACAGGCTCTAAATCAATAAGACCTTAGCATCCTACTGGGAACACTTTCCCTCCTGGGGGGTTGTCCTTTGGAAGTTCTGCCCTGCCTCCAGTCATCTCAGAGTATTCTGGCCCCCTTGAACTTAGTTTGGGCTGCTGTTCCTCTCTGACATTAGCATTCCTTTTGTCATCTGTCTTGTGCCATAGATGGTTTCATCATAACCTCTAGACCTGCCACCACATGACTAATATTTACTAGATAATTGTACTAGTCAGAGTATATGAGGTTTTGCTGTGGTAACAAATTAGGCCCCAAACCCAAAGTTAATACAAAAAAAAAAGATATATTTCTTGTTTATATTACATGTAAATGGCGAGTCTAGAGTAAGTGTGTTTGCTGGGGAGTTCCACTCCATCAGGGATACAGGATGATGGTGGCTCTATCATCTGTACCTGCAATGTCTAGAACACATGATCCCTTTGACCTCCTCAGCAGAAGAAGAGAGGCAGTGGGCCTCTTATTGGCTCTGCAGTGCTGCAAGCCAGGAATAATAGACTTCATTCTGCTCACATCCTGACCAAACCAATCACAAGGCTGCATCCAACCACAAGAGGGCTGGGAAAGAGTCTGGAAAAGAGAGCCAAATATTGGTGAGCACTAATAATATCTACCATATTGCCTATGCTTTTGTTTCAGGCATGAATTATTTATTTGCTTGAAATAATGAATAAACACCAGGCACCACAGGAAAGATCTCACCCAGGGCAGTGCAGATGTTTCATGACTCCCAATGAATTTGCCTTCACAGCCTCAAGCAAAAACACAAAGGGCTTAAAGGTTTTTTATGGTACTTCCATGTGCACACATGCGTACACACACACACACACACACACACACACACACACACAAGAAGAGGTGATACACCAAAAGCATCCTGAGGAACATTAAAAGATAGCCAAGCTGCATGGCAGCAAGTAGGAAACCCTGAAAAATGGAGCCATGGAACATTAAACAGCCTCTAGTTAATGAACCCTGTGGCAGGTTGCGGTTCCATCCACCCACAGGCATGCAGACACAATCTTAGTCTGTGCTCAGAATTCATCTCAGGCTGGGTTAGTTCTGAGTTGCCAGAGTTTAACTTACTGGAACAAAAACCACATCAAAAAGCCAGTCACATGATGGCACTAAGGAACCCGAACCCCACATCAGAACATTTGGCTAGTGTAGAAGCCCTGAAATGCAATGTGTATTCTTCAGTGGGAATTAAGAACATGTGGGCCCTGTCCTAAGTATAGCCCACCCTAAAAGTGGTTTTAATTAGTGATTGAGACATTTGGACTGCAGTGGCTAGAATTGACCTGGCTCCAGGATGGAGGCCACATTTTTTGTGTCTAACTTCTAGAATTGACCTTAAAAACACGGAGGGAGTAGTAAAGTTTTAAGGACCATCATTTGGCAATGTGACACAACTGAAAATTAGATGAAATAATTAAAAATGTACGTTAATGAGAATGATTGTATGAAACACAATGTGAGAGAAGGATAATGTGTAACACAATGTTTAAGAACTTTGTATGCAAACTAATATAAGATAAAAACTTTTTTTTAAAAATGTACATTAATGACTGGAATGTGAAAGGTACAAAGTAAAACCTAAGAAAATTGCAAGTAGTCAAAAATGAAATGGAATGTTTGAAGATAAATATCTCAGGCATTATTATCGAGCTGAAATGGACGAGGTTTGGCCATTCTTAATCATATGGTTTACTTTGCTGTTGTTATTGTGTGCTTAGAGTCAGAACTGACTTCTAGCTGGCCTTCCAATGGGCTTTCAGAGGCTGTAAATCACATGAAAGGATATTGCCCATCCTTCTCCTGTGGAGCAGCTGATATTTCAATCACATGCCTTTGGGATTGAAGCACAGCTTCTTACCACTAGGCCACCAGAGGTCCCTATACTTTGCTATGCCCTAGGTTTATTATGCTAGGAAGGACAAATTGAAGAGGACAGCACCATGCTCACTGTAAAAAAAAGAATATTTCAAGGTCTATCCTGAAGTACAGTGCTGTCAAAAACAAGATAATACCCATACATCTGCAAAAAAGATCAATTAATACAACTATTATGTACCAACTACTCATGCCAACAATTAAGAAACGTAAGATTTTTTTACTAATTTTTGTAGCTGAATAGGATTATACAAGCTATTAATATGTATTCATCCTTAAAATGACTTTTTGCTTTCTGTCACCAAAGCCAAAGTCTTCAACTATCAGTCCTCCTTCCTTGTTTCCAGCTTGTGCATTCTAGTCACCAATTATTATTAATGTATCTTGATTGTATGTTTGATCAATTTCACTGCAAAAGTTTATAGAAATCCTTGATTTCTTCTTCTTATGCGTTCGTGCTTGGTGTATATATTTGAGTAATGGTTATATTAACAAGACTTCCAAGTATGCTATCACTGAGAGCATTATACTTCAAGATAGATCTTGAAATGCTGTTTTTGATGAGTGCCAGCATTCCTCTTCAGCAGAGTAGGTCATTGTGATAGTCTGATTCTAAGTGGTCAGTACCAGTTAATCTTAGCTCACTAATGCCTGGGATGTCAATCTTTATGCATTACATTTAATTTTTTACAACTTGCAATATACCTAGATTCACACATTGTACACTTCATGTTCTAATTATTATTGAATATTTAAGTCTTGGCCCATCAACAAATAAATAAAGGTCCTTCATTGGGTGAAAACTATATTGCATCTATAACATTATGGTAGACTCTATTTCGAGGAGGGAGCTCTTCCTTGCGTTTTTAATGTCTTCAAACCTAAGGGTCTCATCTTCCAATACTATATCCAATAATGTTGTTCTGTCCATAGAGGTTTTGCTCATGTGAAACCAATACATAAATCAAAACAGTTGTCTGAACAAGAGAACACCACAAGGTTTAAAATTAAAAAAAAATGTAAGCTGGATTTAGACTACAATGTAGCTGTTAAGTGCTATGTTGTCATTCCCCTTGCTCAAAACAAAGTTGTTTCTTATCTATTCTTGTCTGCTGTGCTTACATAGGGATAATTTCTAGCGATACTTGGTATCATGTTGGTAGGAAAAAAATCAGAAAAGGTGTGCATCAGGTTTATATCCTTTGTCCATACCTATTCAATCTGTATGCTCAGAAAATCATTCAAGAAGCTGGACTATATAAAAAAGAATGTGACATTTAGGTTGGAGGAAGACTCATCAACAACCTGCATTATGCTGGTTGCAAAACAACTTTGCTGAAAATGAAGAAGACTTGAAGCACTTGCTACAGAAGATCAAAGACTTCAACATGAATTATATCTATCTGGATATCAAGAAAACAATGATCCTCACCACTGGACCAATAGGAAACATCATGATAGATGGGAAAAAAGGTTGAAGTTGTCAAGTATTTTAGTTTACTTGGATCCATAATCAATACCTATGGTAGCATCAGACAAGGCATCAAAAGACATGCTACACTAGGGAAATCTGCTGACAACAACCTCTCCAAAGTGCTAAAGAGCAATGATGTCAGTCTAAAGACTAAGGTATCCAAAAGAAGAAATTGGCAGGTCATAAAAAGGCTCCCCCACAAGAGAAAGTCCTGGACCAAGTGGCTTCACAACTGAATTCTACCAAACATTCTGAGCTCTATCACCTATTCTACTTAAATTATTTCAAAAAAAATAGAAAAAGAAGGAACACTTCCAGAGTCATTCTAGGAAGCAAGCATAACTCTAATACCAAAACCAGGCAAAGATATTACCTAAAAATAAAACTGCAGACCAATATATGTTATGAATATAGATGCAAAAATCCTGGGCAATAAAATCTAACAGCATATAAAAAAAATTCATTATGACCAAGTGGGATTCATAACAGGTATGCAAGGATGGTTCAACATAAGAAAAACAATGTAACTAATCACATTCATAAAACAAATAACAAGAACCATATGATCCTAGCATCTGATGCAGAAAATACCTTTGACGAAAACTAACACCCTTTCCTGATTAAAAAACACTCAGCAAAATAAGAATAGACAGGAATTTCCTCAACATTGTAAAAGTATATACACAAAATCAAGAACCAGTATCATTGTGTTTAAGGAGGAAAAAATTGGACATGGGGGCACAAGACCATGAAGGTCTCTCTGAAAGGGCCAAAGGAAGTGGGAATAGCACAGCCCCTCACTGCCCTAGAGCAGAAAGCAGATAAAAAGCTCATAGCTCAGCCCCATGGTGCATCTAGAGCTATACAAATAGAAAGAGGTTTGTTTATTTGTTGTTGACTCACAAATTCATACTTGTGGTACTGAAAATGGGGTTTATTGGGGAAGTAAATTGGAGGGTGGGGAAGGCAAAGAATATCACTCAATGCAAATCCAAGTTTTAGCCAATCAGTTCCAAGGCATGATTCCTCAATTACTCCAGGCTCTGGTTTCAGTTCAGCAAGCAAATCCAAATCAACCAGCAAGGTTTGCCTCAAAGCAGCTAGAAGTTAGCTTCTCCTTCCAGCAAAAACAGCAAAAATCTTTAATTGTAGCCTGTATCTCATTATTCCTCTGCTTATACAGTTTGTCCACAGCAATGCCATAGTCTCTCTAACACCATTACCAGGACCTCACCAAAAGGGTCTGCTTCAGTCTCCCTCAAGTCTTGACACCACAAGTCTTGCTTACTTCAAGTTTTGCTGCCCAGTATGGGAAACACTATTTTTCTTATCCTAATCCCACAGCTGTTGATGATTTGCAAAACCATGCTGATTTGCAAGACTCTGTGTCTGCAGTAAAGGTAGCTGGAGACCAGAGAGGACTAATTGTAATTGCTAAAAAAAAAAAAAAGCGCCAACTTTTAGCCTAACACCAAACATTCTCAATGGAGAAAGACTAAAAGCATTCTCCTTGCAAATAGGGACCAGGTAAGGATGCCCATTGTCACCATTCCTTTTCAATATTGTATTGGAACTACTTACTAGGACAATAAAGCAAAAGATGAAAATAAAAGGCAACCATATCGCAAGGAGATGGGAAACTGTCAATATATGCAGATGATATGATAGTGTATACATAAAACCTCAAGGACTCAACAAAAACCCATTAGAGCAAATAGACAAATTTAGTAAAATGGCAGGATACAAGATCAATATAGAAAAGTCAGTGAGATTCCTCTATAGTAAATAGAAAACACAGAGAAGGAAAATAAAAAAGCAATTATATTTACAATAGTCAACCACAAATTGAAATACGCAAATGGAAACAAACCTAACTGTTGTTGTTGTTGTTGTGTGCCGTCAAGTTGTTTGCAACTCATTGAGACCCTGTGTACAACAGCCCTAAACTGTGCTCTATCCTGTGTCAATCTCATTGCCTCTGACACACCCATCCTGAGTACCCCAGTCACTTAATCAATCCACCTCATAGAGGGTCTTCCCCTCCTGCGCTGTCCCTCCACTCTACCCAGCATGATGTCCCTCTCTAAAGACCTGTCTCTCCTTACAACATGTCCAAAGTATGTCAGGCGAAGCCCCAGAATCCTTGCCTCCAAGGAGCAGCCTGGTTTAACCCTCTCTAGGATGAATCTGTTTGTTTTCTTGGCAGTCCATGGTACTTTCAATACTCTTCTCCAGCACCACAGCTCAAAGGTGTCAATTCTCCTTCTATCCTCCCTAGTCATTGCCCAACTCTCTGATGCATAACAAGTGATTGCAAAAACCATGGCCTGTATGAGGCACACCTTAGTCTCCACGGAGACACCGTTGCTCTTGAGTACTTTGGAGAGGTCCCTAACAGCAGACTTTCCCATCGCAATACATTTTTTTTATTTCCTGGCTACTGGTGCCAAGAGTGTTGACCGTGGAGCCAAGCAAACTGAAACTGTGAACAATCTCAATCTCTTCACCATCCATCCTGATGCTACCAATTGGTCCAGTGGTGAGAATTTTTGTCTTCTTGACATTGAGCCTCAGTCCATATTGAAGGCTGTAGTCCTTGACCCTCTGCAGTAAGTGCATGAGGTCCTCCTCAGTTTCAGCGAGCCGGGTTGTGTCATCTGCATAATGCAGATTGTTGATAGATCATCCAACAATCCTAACGCCACGTGTCTCCTCATAGAGCCCAGCCTCCCAGATAATCTGCTCTGCATACAGATTGAAAAGGTATGGAGATAGGACACATCCCTGGCGTACACCCTTCCCAATTTTGAAACATGCAGTGTTGCCCTACTCTGTTCTGACGACTGCCTCTTGGTCCAAGTATGGGTTTCGCATTAGCACGATTAAATGTTCCGGGATTCCCATTCTTCTCAGATACCAGAAGAATGTCTATCTGTGTTTCATTGATTACGCAAAGGAATTTGACTGCGTGGATCATAACAAACTGACTCTGAGAAGGAGAAACCTATCTAGAGACACAAAAAACTTTACAAAAAAAACTACAGAGCACTTCTTTGAGAAACAATAGAAGACCCAAATAAATGGGAAAATGTTCCCTGTTCATTGATAGGAAGACTCAGTACAATAAAAATGACAATTCTATCAACAGCAATCCACATGTTCAATGCAATCCCAATACAGATACCAAATTCATTTTTGAAAGAGAAAAGGCAATTGGCAAGGGGTTTTTTGGGTGGGAGGTTTTTTTGTTGTGTTTTTTTTTTAGAGGAAAGAGACCTCTGATAAACAAAGAACTTGTAAAAAAACAAGAATAAAGTAGAGGGAATAGCACTCCCTGATCTCAAAACCTACTATGCAGCTGTGATAACCAAAACAGCATGGTACTGGTACAATGACAGGCATACAGACCAATGGAACAGAATAGAGAACCCAGAAATTAACCCATCTATCTATGGTCAACTGATATTTGACAAGGAAACAAAACTTATTAAGTAGGGAAATGACAACCACTTCAACAAATAATGTGAGCAAAACTGAACTGCCACCTGGAGAAAACTGAAGCAGGATCCAAACCTCTCACCATACACAAAAATCAGCTCAAGGTGGATCAGAAACCTAGGGGTTAAGCCCCAAACCATAAAAATCATAAGATACAAAGACCAAGTTTAGAAGGCCTCACCTATGGTATAAAGAGGCTGGCAATTACAGCCAAAAACACTCAGCCAGGAGAGGATAAAATTGATGAATGGTACCATCTAGAGATTAAATCCCTGTGTGCATCAAAATTTTTTTCCCAACAGGGTGAAAAGAAAATCTACTGACTGGGAAAAAAACTGGAAAAATCTACTACTGGAAAAAACCATTTGGCAATACTATCCCAGAGCTCTGGTGGCCAAATGGCAAGAAGCTGTGCTGCAATCCTAAAGGCACATGATTCAAGATCAACAGCTGTTCTGTAGGAAAAAGATGAGTGATCTCCTGTACTATTAACTGCTTCTGAAAACCCACTGGAGAGTCAGCTATGGATCAGTTCTGACTCCATGGTAAATAATAAAATCTCAGACACGGGTCTCATAATAAAAGTTTACAGAATAGTACAGGGCCTTCACAGGAAAAAGACTGATAACCTAATCACAAAATGGGCAAAAGACATGGAAAGACTTTTTTCAGAGAAAGACATTTGGATGGCTAATAGAAACATATAAAAATACTCAAAATCACAGACAGTAAGAGAGATGCAAATCAAAACCACAATGAGATACCTTTCACTACAGTAGCAGTGGCAAAATATAACAGGACAGAGAGCAACAAATGTTGGAGAGGATGTGGAGAGATAGGAATCCTCCTACACTGTTGGTAGGATTGTAAAATGGTACGGCCACTCTGGAAGGCACTTTGGCACATCTTCAAGAAGCTGTACATAGAAATATATGATTAGGAATTATACATACAACAACATCCCAGAATAAGAGATGTATCAGTACAAAGAGGACTGGAGTTGGGAGTGGGGAGGTAGGTAATTGTGCAACAATGAATGACTATTTTTTTAAAAAGGGAACTGGGGAGGGGGAAGGGAAAGAGAAGGAGTATAATGTGAAACAATGAGTGAATGAAAATCTCTGTAAACATTCATTAAAATCACAATTAAATTAAAATTTTATTTAAAAAAGCTGAACATAAAAATTTCTGATGACCCAGTTATTCCACTGCTAGAAATATACCCCAAGGAAATTAGAACTGAGACACAAACGGATATTTGTACACTAATGTTCATAATAGTATTATTCACAATCTCAAGAACATGGGAACAGCCCAAATGTAGAACCATAACCAAATGGATTGAGAAGTTGTGGTTCATTCACATAATGAAATACTATGTAGCACTCAGGAGCAACAATTTAAAAAATTACTATGTAACTTGAGAGAGACTGGAAACCATAATGATGAATGAACTAACTCAGTCTCATAAGGATAAATACTACACAAGACCATTGTTGTAAAAATAGAAGGATAACTAGTAAAAGATGTATAGGGATCAAGGGGGGAAGGAGTGAGAGCAAAGGGGTGAGGATGGGCAGAGGGGAAATCAAAAGGTTATGCAATTTGATGGTGGGAGGGAGGGGGTGGTAAAGGAAATGGGGAAAGATCTACCAATTGCTTTCTGTGCATCTAAATGCTGGACAATGAATAAGGATGACCCAAGAAGGATTGTGAATTGTGGTGCTGGAGAAGAGTGTTGAATATTGGATATTATATAGACTGCCTAAAGGACAAACAAGTCTGTCTTAAAGGGAGTACAATGAGACTGCTCCTTACAGGCAAACATGGTGAAATTTCATCTCATTTACTTTGTGCATTTTTTCAGAAGGAACCAGTCCTTGGAGAGAGATCTCATGCTGGGAAAGGTGGAAGGTCAGCAAAAGACAGAAAGGCCTTCAGCAGGATAGACTGACACAACACAGTGACTATAACAATAATATTTAGAATAGAATAGAATAGAATAGAATAGAATAGAATAGAATAGAATAGAATAGAATAGAATAGAATAGAATAGAATAGAATAGAATAGAATAGACAGTGATCTCAACAGAGGCAATAAAAGCATTTGATAAAATCTAAACTCAGCAAACAAGGGGTCAGAAGAAACTTTATCACCCTGAT
>NW_006400029.1:2169672-2194965 GCF_000299155.1 Elephantulus edwardii | reverse complement strand
AGAATAGAAGAATAGAATAGAATATGCACCAAATCAGATCAAATCATTTTACCTGGAGATTGTTATTGATTTTTACTTACATGATTCTGTATAATAAAAAGAAATACAATTGTAAAAAAAAAAAAAGAATATGCTGGATGTTATTGATAGAGATAGCTCCCTTTGTGGAATTAATAGAAGTCAGACTTGACTGTCTATATGTTATCCTTGTTCCATTTACTAATAACAACAACAGTAATTCAACATTACTCAGCAGCCTACATTGCAAAATTATCTTCCAAACTTCACTTTTACACAACTCATCTTCTCTTCTTTTTCATATTTCTCTGCCTAACAGCAACCAACTTTTTTCTCTCTTCCCACCCCACCCCCATCCCCGCCACCCACATTTGCACCCTCACCCATTGAACTTCTCAGGAAAACACTAGATTCATCTCAGGATCCTCTTCTCAATTGAGGATCTAAGGGTTATGAATAATAAATACTTTTACTTTTGTCTCTCATATACAATTTTTTTTAACAAAAATAGATTTACACTACTTAGTAACTTTATTTTCCTCTGGAGTACATTAGGTTATATAGGCAAAATCTTATAGTTCTGTTTGTGATTAATTTTACTTGGTTGGTGAGAAAGGAAAAGCAGGTGTCAGTCTGTGCACAGGGAAATTTCTGGTAGAAAACCCTTATAGTCACATCCTTTTGAGGAGTGTTGCAAAAGTCATTCTGACTTTACATATGTTAAATATTTAGTATATTTTGGTTCAAAGTATATTGTGTAACAGAAAATTCACAGTTTAAAAGACCTGCTCAGATAAATGGTTTGTTTACACTATTTATCAAACTCTGTTTTAAGTAAAACAGTGGTGTCAATAAGAGTTAGGCTTTATTTGTGCCCTGCAATCTTCTGAACATATTCACTGACTACCTTCTGATAGCCAGAAATTATTATGAGAGCTGAATTTCAGTCTGGGAGTGGAGCTATTTGTCTAAGGTAGTGTGTTTTTTAAAAAAAAAAAATCACAAACCATGTGGAAGATTATAAAACAAAACAAACTAAAACTACTTGCCACAGAGTTAATTCTGACTCTTGGCAACCCAGTGTGTTTCACAGGAGAACTGTGCTCCATCCATAGTGTTTCCAATGACTGTAATTGTCTGGAAGTAGGTCGCTTTAAGTTGATATAACTGACTGATCCTCTAATGCTAGTTAAGCATTTGAAAAATGGGAATGTAACTAGCATGTGGACCAAAGAGCAGAGAAGTAACATCATATATCTATGAACAGCCAAATGTGATCTTAAGATGAACACCCACCCAGACATAAGAAGGGAGGGAGACACTTTGTGCCACACCCGTATTTCCCTTTTTACTTACCACAACTAATAAGTAAGATTCCCCCCGATCTCATTTAAAAAAAAAAATAAGACTCAATTCATGTGAATTGTGCCATAAATTAGAATTTTGACAAGTTAATCCAAAAGCTATTGCACACACACACAAAAAAAAAAAGCTATTGCACAATGTCTGAGTAGTATTTCAGTTCAATTAGTTAAAATCTTTACTGACTATTGAGTAATTCTTACTGACGACTGACTATGAGTACTGAGAAACAACAATGTCAGTCTAGGAACCAATGTATGCCTGATCCAGGCCATGGTCTTCGCAATTACTTGCTATGCATCAGAGAGCTGGACAATGACTAAGGATGACAGAAGAATCAATGCCTTTGAGTTATGGTGCCAGAGAAGAGTCTTGAACATACTATGGACCACCAAGAAAACTAATAATTCTGTCTTGGAGAAAGTAAAACCAAGTTTCTCTTTGGAGGCAAGGATTTTGAAGCTCCATCTCACATACTTTGGGCATGTGGCCAAAAGGGACCGGTCCTCGGAGAAGGACCTCATGTTTTGAAGGGTGGAGAGACAGTACAGGAGAGGAAGACCCCAGAAAAGATGGATTGATACAGTAACTGAGGCAATGGGGGTAGGAGTGTTGGAGTCAGTGAGACTGGCTCAGGACAGGGCAGGCTTCAGAGCTGTTGTACATAGGGTCTATATGAGTCTCAGGTGACTTGACAGCACAAAAATTTCATGATATTCCAACAGAAAATATATTATGTTATTAATCCATTACTTATTGTTAGATCTTCAGAATGTTTTCCAACTTTTGGTGACTATAAAAATCACGCTTGCAGTAAATCTTTGCATACATCTTTATTGTTTTAGGGTGTATTCCTGGAAGTACAATAGTTGCTATGAACAAGCATTGTGAGGTGCAACATTTGGTCTCTCCTTGTCTGGAA
This sequence comes from Elephantulus edwardii, assembly GCF_000299155.1. NCBI lineage: Eukaryota > Metazoa > Chordata > Mammalia > Macroscelidea > Macroscelididae > Elephantulus > Elephantulus edwardii. Next base: position 2,192,663 of record NW_006400029.1, on the reverse strand, counting down.
CAAGAAGTGGGAAGAAAGCAAAGATGCATGTTGTTGGTGTTGTTATGTGCCGTCGAGTCGCCTGCGACTCATAGAGACCCTATGTACAACAGCCCTAAACTCCGCTCTGTCCTGTGCCAATCGCACTGTCTCTGACACTCCCATCCTGATTACCCCAGTCACTGAATCAATCCACCTCATAGAGGGCCTTCCTCTCCTGCGCTGTCCCTCCACCCTCCCAAGCATGATGTCCCTCTCCAAGGACTGGTCTCTCCTCACAACATGTCCAAAGTATGTTAGACGGAGCCTCAGAATCCTTGCCTCCAAGGAGCCATCCGGTTTAACCCTTTCCAGGATGAATCTGTTTGTTTTCCTAGCAGTCCATGGTATTCTCAATACTCTTCTCCAGCACCACAGCTCAAAGGCATCAATTCTCCTTCTATCCTCCTTGGTCATTGTCCAACTCTCTGATGCATAACAGGTGATTGCAAAGACCATGGCCTGTATCAGACGCACCTTAGTCTCCAAAGAGACGCCATAGAAATAATTTATCCAAAGAACTAATGAACTACTCAAACTTTAATCTCTGAGACTCTGAAAGGAAAATAGATGGTGTCCTATTACCATCACTGAACACAGTGGTGATCCCCTAAAAGGGATCACAATAGGAGGAACTGGATAGACTGGACCAAAAAAAAATGTGAAAAAAAATTTAAAAACATAAAAAGGGCCAGGCTCACTGGCCTTATAGAGAGAGACTCGTGTAACCCCTAAGACTATGGCCTTATGTTATCTTTTAACCAAAAACTCACCCCTGTGACTCAACTTTCACTCAAACAATAAGCTGAACAGTAACACTCACCTTAGAATAATAAACCATCAATGGTAAAAAAGGCACCGTTTTCCAAGGGATAGAATCTTAGAAGACAAATAGAGGTAAGATAGAAGGATTAAAGAAAATTAGAAACACAGGGAAGAAGTGGGAAGAGTCAAGTTACATTGTTGATATTGTAATTAATGTCATCAAACAAAATGCATATGAATGGTTGAATGTGAATGCGAATTTGCTTTCTAAACTTTTACTCAAATTATTAAAAGGCGGAAAAATAAACAGAACAAATACTGGCTGTTAATAAACATTGTCAAATATTTTCCCTTCAGAAAGTTGACATCAATATATAATTTCTCCAACATGTCCATTTTTCAGTAATCTTAAATAATACTTATGTCTCATTTTAAAAATAAAGTCGACAGCTTAATCTAGTATGCCATTATCCACTGCATATATTGTATTTCTTATCACATGAATTTTATGTGCTAAACTTACTCTTTCCTTGACAGTTTTTTAACTTTTTTTGTCTATTTACCTCAAGGTTTTTTCAGTGATAGAAAGGGAAGTGTATGCTACATATAAATAACTTAAAGAAGTAATTCTCTAATTTTTTAAAATTTTTTTAATTTTAATAAACATTTGCAAAGATTTTGGATTTCCATTCATTTATTGTTGCACTATTTTCTCTACCCTCCCCAGTTCCTTCCTCTCTCTTTTTTCCCCCCTTGAAAGTCTGTTTTAATTGTCCCATTGCCACAGTGCGTGTCAAACCCAGTTCTGATTAATCTCTTTTGTCACTGTATCCTTTGCCATTCCCTATCACTCCTCCCTGAGAGAGATTTCACCCTGATTCATAAGGAAAAGGGGATGGCGTATTCTCTTAGCTACTTCCTGCTGAAAAGGGATGCTGCAGGTTTCAGGGTGAAGAGCTTCTCTCACTACTCTAAAGGGCCCCTTTGGCAATAGGAAACACGTAGACTATTGTGGAGATTGATTTTGGAATTTAGATGCACTGTTATCAATTGTGCTTAGCCATGCATTAATTCTCTAATTTTGAGAGAAATTAACATTTTAGTAGTAAAAACTCTTTTCATTTGCAAGTGTCATAAACACACCACCAATTACCTTAATGCAAAAATAAAACAAAACCAAAATAACCATAGCACACTAAAGCAGCAGTTCTAATGTTCTAGTGCTTAGGGAGTCATGCTCCCAAACCAAACCAAAGCAAAGCAGGTAAGGAGTTGTGCTTTCAATCTAAAGGTAACAAGTTTGATGCAGCAGCTGCTCCATTAATAAAAGTTGAGTAATCCCCTCCCATGTGATTTACAGCCTCTGAAAACCTGCTTGGGGGGAGCTACTAGTTCCAATTCAACCATAATGATTGAGTGAGTAAAAGAGTTTTAGGTATAGCTAAACCTAAGGCTTCAAATAATATCAAGATTTTCTCTCCATCTCTCCACTCTGGGTGCCTCTGGCTTTTATTCCCAAAAGGGAAAGTATTGTCCCAAGAACTTTAGCAAAAAGCCCAGAGAAGGCCACAATTGGTTAGGTTGGACCATGTGGTCATATGAACCAGTCACTAGGGCCAACATGATGGAATATTCTAATTGGCCAGGCTTTAGTTCCCTGTCTTCTGCCAAGGACACAGTGGGTTCCACCACAGTCAACCTAAATGAATATTACTGAATTAGAGTCTGAGTTCTAAGAAAACAAAGTTTGGGTGAATAAAAAGCATATACCCGTTAAAGCAGATTTGATATGTTTTAACCAATGCGCAATTCTCTCTGGGTCTTAACAAAAGATCACCTTATTATTCACAATACCTGAGATTTGTCCCTACGATTAGTTACAGATTTCTGAACTTCAGCTATCATATTCTTCAGAAGGAAAGAATAATCCCTATTTTCAGAGATTCTGGTAAGGTGCAAATGAAATTATGAATGTAGAAGTGCTTACCAAAAATTAAATATCATACAACTCTAAGTGTATTCTCTCCCTGTCTCTCTATTGTAATAAGTTCTGATGCAATGAGGGGAGATTGATTGGCCATATTTCTCCCTCAGAGTTGCTGGTGGATTCAAACCCCCAAGACACAACTTCTGTTTCAGCAATGCAATTTGCTATGGATTACACCACCAGAGCTCTCTAAGTGCCCGGTATATACAATTAAAAATAAAACTATGAATTTCTGTGTGGTTCTAATCGCAATTTCCCGTGAGCATCACCTTGAGAAGTCAACTGAAAAATCAGTGCCCTGTGATTCTGAGGCCCACATCTCCTTTGTCCTCAGTTCTGCAGAAAGTCTCTCACTTAGTTGTATTCAGAGTCGTGTTGAACTGCTATCCTTGGGAAGCAGGAAAGGGTAGTAACCATAATCACTGTAGAAGTCGGAAATAGTACTGACGTCACACGAAGCTAGTTTCTTTCTAGGAAAGTTTGTATCCTGTCTGTCATTGCTTTCTATCTAATTAACAAGCCCGTGACCTCTGTAGCATAGGAATGGCCAGCTGTCCGGTGGGAGCAGCAGGAAGCACCACAGAACATCTGTGCAGCCATGGGATCGCAATCCTGCCGGATTCCTGCTTAGGGAGGGCCAAAGGGAGCCGCCAGCTATGGGCTTCTGAGAAGCTGAGGTCTTCTGGTTAGGAGATTTGTGGAAACGAGCTCAGAGAGTTAAGTATGGGGCCTGTTTTTCACCCAGTTACCCAGGGAAACATGCACTAATTGTTTCAGCCAACTACAGAACAGCTCATGCTCTACTCCAAACAGGAAAGCAAGACTTTCACACCTGCCAGAATATGGAAGGCCAAAGGAGGCCAGGTCAAAGGAAGTTGTAAAAAGCCAGCCTCCAACCAGGGACTGATCAGCATAGGTGACTTGTCTGCAGAAGAGTAACTTGAGAAGCATACTGACTCCTTAAATGCACCCTCCCACATCTACCATGCTGGGGAAAAAAACCAACGAAAAAACCAAAACATCAGTTGCCATGGAGCTGAGTTTTATTCTGGTGCACAGTGTCCCTGTAGGACAGAGTGGGATTACCTTATAGGGTTTTCAAAAATCTCCAGAAGGAGACTGCCACATCTTTCTCCTGAAGAACAGCTTGTGAGTTTGATCTACTAACCTTTTAACTAGTAGCTGAGTACTTAACCACTGAGTCACTAAGGTCCCCTTCTGCTACCTAAGTCTACACGATTCAGAGAACTTTTAGAGAACTATCTTTTTTTAAGAAAAAGCCCTACTAAATAAAATGCAGCATCGTTAATACTAACAAATATGATCTGATGGCAACAATGGACCTGAACATGAGAGAGATTGTGAATTGGGGAAGGTTCTAATCTGTTGTTCCCAGGTCACAGTGAATTATGGTTGACTAAATGGCACCTAACAACAGCAACAAAATGCAAATATTGGGAAGAGGATATTGTAGTCAAGAAAATAAACTGATAAACCCATTGAATCATTATTTACTATGGACTCATTTTCCCCAAGACAACTGTAGCAATCAGGGAGAGTGATTAAATAGAATGAGTTAGAGGGTCATTCAAATGGTTAACACGATGTGCTGCTTTAACCAAAAGGTTGGAAGTTCGAGTCTATCCAGGAGCCTCAGAGAAAGGCCTGACAAGCTACCTCAGAAAAACAATCAGACTTTGTAAATCCTATGAAACCTAGCTCTGCTCTGCTATACATCCGATCACCTTGAGTTGGAGTTGACTCCATGTCAACAGGTAGGATGAGGACACTTGATACTTGAGATACTGAGACAATGTGAAGATAAATATTGAGCTTCTCTGGCTGCTCTATGCATGCTAAAAATGACTTCCAAAGCGTGGCCACAGGCAATCCCATCTCCTGTCTGACCTCACCTCTTGATTTAAATAAAGAAGAGAAGACAACAGGCTTAGTCTGTCATTTTGACTGTGGATTTTGCTAACTGATTGTTTATATCTGAGTGCCTGGCTGGAGACCTCTGAGATTTGAGGCTCCGTAGATCTATAAAAACAAAATCTGAGTTTTGCCGATTTCCAGATGGTATTTGTTAATGTTAACACTGCTGCTTCAGGAACACTTTTAAACGTATTTTCTCTTGCTAAATGTAGTGAGGTTCTGGGCCCCCGAGGGCACCTCCCCTCCCTTTTGTGCTGCTTTCGTTCTTAGGCGCCAGGTCTTTTGCCCTTTCTTAGCAATTGTTTCGCCTCTGATTAGTGACTAGAACTGTATTTGCTGACTGTTAAGTTGACGCTTTCCCTGGCCTGTGGCACCCCGATTCAGAGACTCTGTATTACCTCATGACATATGGCACGGTGCACACTTTGAAAGCTAAGAACTGGAAAGTTTTTCTTTTGGCAACGTTTCCCCCTGTAACCTAGGCAATTTCCACATGCAACTCTTTCCATACTCATTGAGCACAAAGTTTAGAGAGAGGGTTTGAAATAAAAAGGCCTCTCTGGTTTTCAGACCTGGCCACAAATACCATTGCCACTTGATGCCAAAACAACTGGTCAGCTCAAACAATCTGGGCCCGAAACAGTAACGCAGTGGAATTCAGGGGGTTTGTGTCTCATTGTGTAACCAGCCTTAATGGTACATTTCCTCAGTTAGAAAACAAATTAACCAACAGGATAGTCAGCTTTCATAAAGATGGGGCTTCTATGATGTAAAGGAAATGTGTTTAGACAGACTGATGGAAGGAAGACAAGAAGAATTACTGAGGGGAGAGGCACTGCAGAGTGGGGTCCCCACCCTGGGACTTATTGGCAGTCACAGACAGAAGGCATGGATCATCCATAGTGTCCCAGTGAGGCCAGGTTAACTGACTTGACTATCTTTGAAGCACTTGCATAGACAAAGGAGGCGAGATCTCCTATAAAAAATCCTCAACTCAACTGAAAATGCCACCAGGGTAAGAAGCAGACAAGTGGTTGTTGTTGTTGTTGCTATTGTTGATAGGAGCTGTCAAGTCAAGTATGATTCATAGTGATCCTATGAACAACAGACCTGAACCCTGTCCTATCCTGGACCATCCTCATATTTCTGACACACTTAAGCCCATTGCTTCATAGTATCTTTCCATCTCATTAGCGATCTTCTGTTCTTTCCAACACAAGGAATAGCCAGTATGGACTACTGGGTAAGCAATATGTCCAAAGTATGAGAGACAGAGCTTTGCCATCTTTACCTCCAAGAAGTACTCTGGCTGCACCATCTCCAAGACATATCTGTTTGTTCTTCTGGCAGTCCATTGGATATTCAATACCCTGCCCTAACACTTCAACTCAAAGGCATTATTCTTCTGTCATCCTTATTCATATACCAGGTCTCAGATGTGTAACAAGTGATTGAGAAGGACATGGCCTGAATCAGGTACATCTTAGCCTTCAAATTTACATCATTGGTCTTAAATATTTTGGACAGGTCTCTACAGCAGACTTCCCCAGTGCAATACATCTCCTGATCACCTAACTGCTGGTGCCAAGGATATTAATTGTTGATCCAAGCAAGATCAAATCATTGACAACTTCAATCCTTTCTCTATCTAATATGATATTGTCTATTGTCCCAGTGTTTAGGCCATTTGTTTTCTTGATGTTGAGATATAATTCATACCAAAGGCAGTAGTCCTAGATTTTCTGCAGCAAGCATTTTAAGTCTTTACTTTCAGCAAGCAAGGTTGTTGATGAGTCTTCCTCCAATCCTGATGCCACATTCCTCTTCATAGAGTCCAAATTCATAAATTATTTGTATAGTATACAAATTGAATAGATATGGAGAAATAATATATCCCTGATGCATAGATTTTAAACTATGTACAATTTTCTTGCTTCATTCAGACAATAACTTCTTGATCTAGGTATAGATTTTGCATGAGCATAATTAAGCATAAATAAGCATAATTATGGAATTTCCATTCTTCTCAATATTAGCCGTAATTTGTTGTGATCCACACAGTCAAATGTCTTTGTTAGGTCAGGAAAATACAGATATTCTTCTGATATTCTCTGCTTTCACCCAGGATTCGTTTGACATCAGCTTCTTCTGAACTCCATTTGAACTTCTGTCAAGGTTCTGTTCTAGTTGTTTTGGGATCATCTTCAACAGTATTTTTACTACCTGTGATATTAACTATATTGTTTCATAGTTTTAATATTCTACTGGCTCACTTTTCTTGTGAATGGGAACAATTATGGATCTCTTCCATTTAATCAGCCAGGTAGCTCTCTTGGTATAGACCAATGAGCATGTCCAGCGCTGCATCTACTAGTTGGACATGTCAATTATTATCCATTGAATCCTGGGCCTTATATTTTGCCAACGCCTTCAGTGCAGCTTGAACTTCTTTCAGCAACCAGGTAGACACAGGCAGTCTCCCTGATAGCATAGGACTCTTAGAAGAGTTCTGAGGTCTTCTTTATGAGGCCACACTGCTTCCTCTATTACGCAGACAACACATTTGGTTTGAGAATAAAATCCAAACCAAGACCACTGCTGATGAGTTGGTTCCCTCACAACCCTCCATCAGGTTTCTCAGGCTCTAAATCTGCACAGGAAGAGACTGCCATTTTCATCCCAGGGAGTAATATTTGGATTCAAACCACGGGAGACACATAGCCTTTTGGTTAGCAGTGCAACTCACTATGGATTAAGCCAGAGCTCCTTAAAACGTGAATTGGAGGAAAAGGCTGTAAACTGAGCATTTTTGTATGTTTAAATTAGTAGATTTTAAAATAGGTTAAACAATAACATATAGATTAAAAGTCTATACATAGACTAAGAAACTGCTACCTGAAAAGAACAACAGTAAATGGAATGACTTAAAATCAGGAAAGGCATATGTCGGGGTCATATCCTTTCTCCATACTTATACCAATCTGAAAAGCTGGACTATATAATGAAGAATGGGACATCATACTTGGAGAAAGATTTCAATCAAGGCACATTGACAATACTTTGTGACTAGAATGCAAAAGTTGGAAACAAGTAGTAAGGACTGTTAGCTGGAAAACAAAGCCTTTGTTACAGAAATGAGGCTGGAGATTGCATAACAGAATTTTGTACAATGAATACTTTTTCATTGCAAATACTATTTTTTTAAAAAAACACAAATAGCAACTATACATATGAAATTTACCTGCTGAGTTATACACGTATCAGATTGACTACATCTATGGGAAGAGACTTTAGAAAAGCTCAAAATCAGGCCAGAGGCTGATTATAGAACAGACTATCAACTACTCCTTTGCAGGTCCAAAATAAAGTTGAAGAAAATGAAAATAAATTCACAAGAACCATATTATGACCTCATTGAATATATCTCTACTGAATTTAAAAGCCATCTTAAGAATTGATTTGGAGCTCTGGAGGCCTAATGGCAAGAAGCTGTGCTGCAATACCAAAGGTACATGGTTTGAATCCACCAGATGCTCCACTGGAGAAGGAGGGGCAATTTCCTCCCGTGGCAGTCAGATCCGATTCGATGGTACATAACAATGACGACAACAAAAAAGAATTTATTTGACGCACTTTCTACTAACTAGCAAGGACCAGATGAGTTGTGGAATAACATCAAAGACATCATCCATGAAGAAAGCAAAAGATTATTACAAAGACAGATAAAACAGAAAATATCAAAACTAATGTAGGAACAGACTTTGAAACATGCACTGAAACAAAAGAAGCCAATTTAAGAGGGAAGACTATTAATGTAAGAGAGCGGAATGGAAGATTTCAAAGGTCAGCTTGAGAAGACAAAGCAAAGTATTATGGCTAAATGTGCAAGGTTCTGGAGTTAGAAAACCAAAAGGGAAGAATATACTTGGCATTTCTCAAGCTGAAAGAACTGAAGAACAAATTAAAACCTTGAGTTGCAACACTAAAAGGCAAATATTGAATGATGCAGGAGACATCAAAAGAAGATGAAAGGAATATATAGACATTGTACCAAAAAGAATTAATCAACACAGAACCACTTCAGAAAGTAGCATATGAACAAGCACCAATAGTATATTGAAGAAACAGGTCCAAGATGCATTGGAAGCAATAGCAAAAAATAAGGCTACAAGAAATGATGGAATACTAATTGAGGTGTTTCAGAAAATAGATGCTACCCTGAATGTATTGACCAGTCTCTGTCAACAAATACAGAAGGCAGCTGACTGTGTGAATCATAATAAATTATAGCTAACACTAAGGAGAATGAGACACTTAGAATATTTAATTTTGCTCATTATAGACCTCTAGATAGACCTAGAAGCAGTTGTAAGAACAGAACAAGGGAGAACTGGGTGAAAATTTAAAAAAAAAATGTGTTCATCAGGGTTGTATCCTTTCTCCGTAAGTATTCAATCTGTAAACTAAGTAAATCATTTGAGAAGCTGGACTATATGAGAAATAATATGGCATCAATATTGAAGAAAGGCTCATCAGCAAACAACTTTGTGATGTAATCTTGCTTGCTGGAAATGAAGAAGACCTGAAGGACTTACTGCAGAAGATCAAAGACTACATCTTTCCCTATGGGTTACACAGCAACATCAAAACAATAAGCTTTACCACTGGACCAATAGGCAGCATCATAATAGATGGAGAAGAGATTGGAGTTGTCAATGATTTAATTTTGCTTGGATTCACAATTTACACCCATAGTAGTAGCCTCCAAGAAATCAAAGGATATGTTGCATTGGAAAATCTGTTGTCAAAGGACATCTCCAAAGTATTGAAGAGCAGTGTTGTCAACTTAAAGATTAAGGTACGCTTTATATAAGCCATGGTATTTTTCAGTTGGTTTCTGTGCATCTGAAACTTAGACAATGAATAAGGATGACAGGAGATAAATACATGACTTTGAATTATGGTGCTGGTGAGGAGTACTGAATACTCTATGAGCTGTCAGAAGAATAAAAAAAATCTGTCTTAGGAAGTGCAACTAGAATTCTCCTTGCAGGCAAGGATGGTAAAACTTTGTCACACTTCCTATGGGCATATTCTTAGGAGGAACCAATCCTTGGAGAAAGACATCTGTTGGGATAAGCGGAGGGTCAGAGAAAGAGAGGAAGACCCTCAACCAGATAGACTGATACAGTGACTACCTCAAAGGGCTTGGATATGACAGACATCAAAAGGATGGTGCAGGATAGGACAATGTTCAGGTCTGTCATGCACAGGGTCACTTTGAGTCATAGTCAACCCAATGGCACAGGGAGTTCTGGTAGTGTAGTGGTAAGAAGCTGCACTGCAATCCCAACAGCATGCAATCTGAATCCACAGATCCAAATCTACAAGCTACTCTGAGGAAAAATGAAGGACAATCTCCTCCTGTGAGATTTGTCACCTTTGAAAGCCTGCCATGGGGTCAGTTATGAGTCAGTTCCAATGTGAAGGCACACAACAACAAAGATGATATAGACATGGATATAGATGAGATAGAGATATAGGTATAGATATGTTGTTGTTGTTGTTGTTGTTGTTGCTGCTGTTATGTGTTGTTGAGTCACTTGTGACTCATAGTGACCCTATATACAAGAGCCCTAAACCCTACTCTATCCTGTGCCAACCTTGTTGTCTCTGACACACCTACCTCCATTGCCTCAGTGACTGAAACAATTCATCTCATCAAGGATCTTCCCCTCTTGCACTGTCCCTCTCCAAGGACAATTCCCTACTTGTAACCTGTCCAAAGTATGCCAGACAAAGCTTCAGAAAGAATCCTTGCCTCCAAGGAACAACCTGGTTTTATCCTATCCAGGATGAACCTGTTAGTTTTCTTAGCAGTCCATGGCATATTCAACACTCTTCCCCAGCACCACAGCTCAAAGGCATTGATTCTCTTTCTATCATCTCTAGTCATTGTCCAACTCTCTGACACATAGCAAGCAATTGCAAAGACTGCAGCCTGGATCAGTGCATCTTAGTCTCCAGACTGATGTAATTGCTCCTCAGTACTGTGGAGAGGTCCCTGACAGCCAACTTTCCCAGTGCAATCCGTTTCTTGATTTCCTGGCTGCTGAATCCCAGAAAATTTGATTGTGTTTATGTGAAACCTATTCTTGAACCAGGAGGCAGTCATCAGAACAGAGCAAGGGGACACTGCATGGTTCAACATAGGGAAAGGTGTACACCAGGGATGTATTCTGTCTCTGTACCTTTTCAATCTATGTGCAGAACAGATCATCAGGGAGGCTGGGCTGTATGAGGAGGAATGTAGTATCAGGATTGGAGGAAGATTCATCAACAACCTGCGTTATACAGATGACACAACCCACTTGCTGAAACTGAGGAGGATCTGAAGTGCTTATTGCTGAAGGTCAAGGACTGCAGCCTTCAGTATGGACTGAAGCTCAACATCAAGAAAACAAAGATTCTAACCAGTATGGATGGTGAAGAGATCGAGATTGTTAACAGTTTTAGTTTGCTTGGCTCCATAATCAGCACCCTTGGTACCAGCAGCCAGGAAATCAAGATAGAGATAGAGATAGATAGATAGATAGATAGATAGATAGATAGATAGATAGATAGATAGATAGAGATATATAATCTGTAAGAAGGGTAAATGTTCATTAAAATTAATTTTTAAAAAATTTTTTAAAAAGGAAAAAAAAAATAAGGGATCTGTGGTGGCTTACTTGTAAGGAACTGTGCTTCCAATGCAAAGATATTCTCCCAAATCTGCAGGAGCAAGATGGGCAGTCCCTTGTGCAATTTACTGCCTCTGAAAACAAACTGGAGGGTCAGTGATGAGTCACTTCTGACTCAATGGTACACAACAACCTATAAAGAGCTCTGGTATCGCCATCGTGTTCTCACTAATCAAAAGGCACCATGTCTCCAGTGGCTGGAATGTACAGGTGACTAGCTCCAAGAGAGAAAAATGAGTAGTCTCCTCCAGTAAAAATTTATAGCTAACAGAGGAAAAAGCCCAGGGAGGGTCAGTGTGAGTCAGAAACAAGTCAGCAGCAGTGACTATGGTTTGTGTTTTAGATATAGACCTGTAGAAAGGATGTCATACTTGGAAAAGTAGAGGATCAGTGAAAGAGGAAGACTATGAACAAAACGGATGAACTAACATAGCAACAAGTTTAGGCACAGCAGAGATTGAGGATTGGCACAAAGGGCAATGCTTTGCTCTGTTGTACTTAGGGTCACTATTAGTTGGAACTCATTTGCCAGCCCTTAACAACAACATGTATTAACCCAGATTCAAGATTTTCATGGTATAGTTCTTAAATTTTAAAAAAAATAAATGAAGAGAATTGCATATTTAGTATGATTCCATTTGGTTAAGATACACTTAAGTTAAAACCCTACTTATGAATATCCATATTTGTGTAGCGTGTATAAAGTAGTGAAAGTGTACCAGTAAACTCAACGCTGGTTACTTGGCTGGAGAATGAAGAAAAAGCCAAGAACACAGAGGGAGATTGTTAAATTAATCTTTATATTTCTCTAATTTATTTAATTGGTTATAAAATAGTGTACAATATTTATAACATTAAAAATTTTTAAAAATTAGGGAGTTCTTCAAGCAGGATCATTCAATACAGTCATTCAAGATGAGTACCATGCAAGGGTATAAAGATGGGAGATAATTCACATTCATAAGCATGAGCTGATCAAGGTAAGAGAGTGGAGGGAAGTGTGGAGATACCAGCCCTATCCCTGGAGTTGCAGAGGAGCACTCGTTCCTGCTAAGAGAACACACGGTTCACCCGACCACCAGCACACAGACGGGCATGCACACGTGTGGTTTGCCACACTCATCTGTACTGCTGGACTTGTCCCAGTATTCTCCATGTTGTTCTAAGGTTAAATCTCTTGCTTAGTCTCAAGCTTTCAGAAACCAAATTCCATCCCACCACCACCCCCTTTTGGGTTGTATGATGTCCTCCAAAAAGATATGTTTAAATCTTAGTCCCTGAAACATGTGAGAATGGCCTTGTTTGGAAAACACTGAAATTAACACAAACCTTTCATGTTTGTTTGCCAACTTTGCCCTCCTACCCAAAGTATTTTTATCAGTGTGTTATTCTACTTTTTAACAATTATCATAATTCTTACAACAAAAATATCTCCCCCCCAAAAAATTTAAAAAATAAAAAAAATATATCTCCCAAGAAGAGGGGAGAGTTGACAGAAAAGCATAAAATTATGGCTGAATCTTTGAATACTTACTAGTTAAATTAACAAGAAGTCCGACTGGAAGAATGGGAATGTTAATCCAACTGAAACCAAAACCAAAAGCAAACTAGTTATTCTCCAGTCAACTCCAACTCTTGACAACTTACGACTGTGTGAATAGAACAGAGTCCCAGAGAGTTTGTGATGGTTGGTTTTCAGAAGTAGACCTCTTGCCTTTCTTTCAAAGCAACTCTGGGTAGATTCTAAACCCTCAACAATTCAGTTAGCAGTTTAGTGAATTAATTATTTGTTCAACACAAAACTTTTAAGCCAATCTAAGTGGTTATGTGGTACCCTCACAAAAGAGAAGGATCACAGAAAGGCAGAGGGAAACACCTTACAATTATATAGAGTTGCATGCATTTGTGAACCAAGGAATGCTTGGGACTACCAGAAGGCTTCGAATCCTCAAAAAGCACAAATAATCATTTTTTTTTTTGTATTCTCTGTTTTCAGCCAAGATCTTTCTGACATCTGTAATGATATATCCCTTGTCTGTAGTCTCTTCTGTATCCATCATAAATTTCTGATAGTTTCCTCTCACTGTACTGTTTGAGTGATTTTAAAACAATCTTCAGCAAAATTTTACTTTCATATGATAGGAATAATATTGTTCTATTAATTTCCACATTCTGTTAGATCACTTTTCTTTTTGGTTGTATGCACAAATATTGATATCTTCCCAGTCAGTTGATCAGGTAGTTGTCATCCAAATTTTTTGGCACAATTGAGCATGTCCAAGGTTGCATCTGTTTCTTGGAATGCTTCAGTTAATATTTTGCCAACTCCTGGAGAGCTTATATTTTGCCAGTTCCTTCAATGTAGCATAGACTTACTCCTTCAGTAGGATTGGTTCTTGATTACATACTACTTCCTGAAATGGCTTATGTATAATCTGTTACATATACCAAGAAGCAAGAACAAAGGGATACTGCCTAATTAAAAGTAAGAAAGTTAGGCAACAGGTTTGTATCCATTCATTATTTCTACTCAAGCTGTATACTCAAGAAATACTCCAAGAAGCTGGACTACATGGAAAAAAGTGTGGCATCAGGACTGGAGAAAGACTCATCAACAACCTGAGTTATACAGATGACACAACCTTGCTTGCAGAAAATGAAAAAAAAATCCTTTAAGATCAAAATCAATATTCTTTAACATTAATTACATTTCAACATTTTTAAAAGGCCCCAAATCCTCACAACTAGACCTAATAGGCATCATAATAACATCATGATAAATGGGGGGCAGGGAAATTGAAGTTAAGTATCCCATCTTACTTATATCCACAATCAACATCCATGAAAGGGCAGTCAAAAAGCCTAAGATACATTATAAAGGGTAAATTTGCTGGCAAGAATTTCTTTAAAGTTCTAAAGAACAAACATAATACTTTAAAGACTGAGGTGTCCTGACCCAGACCATGGTATTTTCAATTGCTTTTTATGCATTTGAGACAATGACCAAAGAGGACTGAAGAAGAATTGATGTCTTTGAGTTGTGGAGAAGAGTACTGAACATACCATGGACTGCCAGGAGGACAACAAATAGATCTGTCTTGGAGATGGTGAAACCAGGTTGCTCCTTAGAGGCAAGGAAGGTGAAACTCCATCTCATATACTTTGGGCATGCAGCTAGGAGGGATCATTCCTAGGAGAAGGACATCATGCCTGGAAGGGTGGAGGGATGGTGCAGGAGAGGAAGACCCCAGATAAGATGGATTGATGCAATAACAGGGGTAATAAGGTTAGATGTGTCAGAGATGGTGAGATTGCTCAGGAAAGAGCAGGGATCAGAGCTATTGAACATAGAGTTGCTATGAGTCATAGTCAACTTGACAGCATATAACAGCAATGTTGGACAATGATCAAGGAAGACTAAAGAATTGATACCATTGAATTGTGGTGTTGGTAAAAATTATTTCATACACATGGAATGCCAAAATAACAAGAAAATTGTCTTGGAAGAAGTGAAACCAGCTCCGTAATAGCTAGGATACTGAAACTTTGTCTTACAGACTTTGAGCATCTTGCTAGGAGGAGTCAATGCTTGGAAGAGGGCATCATGATTGCAGAAGCAGAGGGTCAGTGAAGGAGAAGAAGATCTTCATCAAGATGTAATAACAGTGATTGCAACAACAGGCTTGAGCACAGCAAAGGGGGAGCCAGGACAGATCAGGGTTTTATTCTGCTCTGCATAGGGTTGTTAGGCATCAGAGTTGACTTGATATCGCCTAACAACAACCGGAAACCTTGGGAGACGAGAGAGAATCTCCTTTTAGTACATTGAACAAGAATAAGGGCCCTGCCAACATTATTAATTCAGACTACCAGCCTCCAAACTGAAACAATACATTTCTGTTCTTATCAGCAGCCCAGCTTGCGGTATTTTGTTACAATAGCCCTAGGAAGCAAGCACAAGGATGTCTCAGGAGGAAATCCAGTTGGTTATAGACAAAATAAACTAATTGCATCTTCTCTGCACCGCCAGCTGTAGTGTGGGTTCATTCTGTCATCCTACTACAGGAAAGACAGGGCTTGCCCCCTCCACTACCTCTGCCCACATTTTCCTGCACGTAGATGTGCAAGCAGGACCTTCTAGGTTTTTGTTCTTGCCTGATTCTCCATCCTGGTGGAGAGTAAGTTCACTGATTTCCCACTCCTGTAGACTTCACTTGCTAGCTCCTCCGCCTCACACTTGCATGCTCTCAAAATCGCTCACATGTGTGGCATTTGCTTATTTCCCCTCAAACGTTCTCTTCCCAATTCTCATACCTTTGGAAATCTTCCTTTGTTCTCTTCTACAGGTCTAAGGAGCGGAGCCAGGCTTCGAGACGGGCTCCAAAGCTATGAACGAGAATGCTGAGGGTAAAGTGCTTTAGCAGAGGCCCACAGCCCTGTGCAGACTGACAAAATGCAGGCTCCTTTAGGGAGTCATATATAGAAGCAGTCAACAGTAGACCTAGAATGAAAGCCAAGAAAAGATGAAATGGCCTCTTAAGTTTCTAATTCTTCCCTGCTAAAGACAGAGGCCCTATCCTCGTCCTGTTCTCACTCTCCCTCCACCCCTCCCTGACACACTTTGCTTACTTTTTCTGTTTGCATGTATTGTTCCTAGGGATTCTTAATAACAAATATAATCACTTCGAACACTTACTGAGCACTTACTATGTACCCGGTGCTGTGTTAAGTGCTTTGCATCTGAAAGCCACATAATACCTTCAGAGGCTGAAAAAAAAAAAAGCTTGGGCTTGAATAATAAGCTGAGGAAACTGCGGTAGGGGATGTGGAAAGGCAGACGGAAGCTGCTGGGTTGGAATATGAACAAGACACATACTCACAAAAATAATGCTTGACTCTCCTCCTTTCTAGCTAATTTCCAGACTTTCCTACTCCTTTTGCTGCCAAAATCGTCCGCATTGTGGTCGACATTCAATGCCTCCATGTTTTACTCCCTTAACCACTGACTTCCACCCCCTAAATTCTATTGAAACTGTTCTCAAAGGTAGCCATGACTGTCTTCTGGTCAAAACCAAAGTTTTTCTTAGTCCTCATCCTTACAGACCTTGCTGCAGTGTATGGCACTATTAATTATCCCTCTCTAGAATCAATTTTCGGCTTTCTTCTCTCTTGAGGTTTATTTACTAGATCTTCTTATCTGCCTCTTAGTATGAGTTCTCCTTTAGGACTCTGAGACCCCCCTACACTGTCTTCTCATGGGAGGCCTCACAACTCTCCTGGGTTTAAAAAAATCAGATCTCTCTACCACTTGCACGTTTACCTCTGCAGCCCAAGCTCTGCCCCATGCACCTGAATGACCCATGAATGTCCCATATCCTCAATGTCCCCAAAATAGACTCGCCTTCTTCCTTCAGATTAGTTCCACTTGCAAAGGTGCTGTTTTAGTTACACAGTGCTGCTGTAACAGAAATATTAAAAATGGATAGCTTTAACAAAGAGAAATCTGTTTTCTCTCATTTCAGCATGCTAGACATTAAAATTACATTTCATCATTAAAACCCCAAAATCCCCTAAGGGTCCTGGCTCCAGGGGAAGGCTTTCTCTCTGTGTCAGTTCTGAGGAAATTCCTTGTCTCCTCAACTGGTTTCCTGGTTCCTTGGAGAGCTCCATGTGGCTTGGCATCAATTTCTCTACATGATTTTTTCTGTTGACTTATTTAATCTCTGTTATATCTCAAAAGAGATGGACTCAAGATATACCCTACACTGCTCCTGTCTCATTAATAATAAAGACAACCTAATCCCAAATGGGATTATATCTATGAGCATAGCAGTTAGAATTTATAATATACATTTGAGGGGTATGTATTTCAATAATAACATTTCACCCTTTGGCCTTTCAAAAGTCATGGTTTTACCACATGCAAAACACATTCACATCATGACATCATTCCCAAAATTTTAAATATATTTCAAGTCCAAAATCTCATCTTCTAAATCATTCAAATCAAATATGAGTGAGACTTCAGGTGTATTCCATCCTGGGGTAACTTTTCCCTTCATCTGTAAACCTGTGACATACAAGTTACCTGCTTCCAAAGTACAGTGAAAAAATAGGCACAACTTAAGATATTTGCATTACAAATGGGAGAAGTTGGAAGAAAGGATAAAAGCCACCAAGCAAGGGTGGGGGGGGGGACCTAAACACCACCACCAAAAAACACAGCAAAACAAATTGCATTAGCTCTCAGGGCTTGAAAAGGCATTTTTCTTCTCTGAGACCATCTAGACAATGGTCCTGTCCTCTGGACTCTGGCTCTGGATGGTCATGGTGCCATCTGTGTTCTTGGTGGAGTCCTATCAGCCCTGGACTTCATCTCTACTTCCAGATCCTCTGGGATGGCAACTTGGCTCCCTCAGCTTTGAGCAGTCTCATTCTCTTTGTCCATCTGAGTGGTAACTTCACTCCCATGGTCCTTTACCTCCACTATTCCCTTTGGGCATAGCAGCCATGCCCTCTAAGCTTTGGATGACAACTTCATCACCCTTCTACACATTAACAAAAGTCCCACCCTGTAAACCAACTTGATGAAGAACTCTTTCTATGGCTTCACCCTTTGGTTTAACAAGGTCTTGCTTGCCATGCTCCTTCTAACCATTCTGCTGCTTTCGTTAAACTACTTCAAAGATGATCCTTTTCTTTTCTCCATAGTGGTAGTTTTCGTTCCTTTGATATATTTCTTACCTGTAGAATTCCCAGAGGCAGGCAACCTTGTTTCCTTTCATCCTCTCCTTATCCCCTTCAGTCTGAGCGGATGGGTTTCCTGCTGCAATAGTTGTTTAGATCAGTCACAGGCTTAATCTCTTTAACAAAAGACTGTGCAGCCATGTGCTTGGTGAGCATTGCAGGTCATGTGTCCTTAGTTTCTGCCACTGAATTTTCCAAATCTTTCATTTCTCTTTTAATTTAGTAGAGTTTATTTTTAAATTCCTCTCTTACCTCTTGAATCTTACTATTAATAGTAAGGATAAGCCACACCACTCCCTTACAGATCTGGCTTAGAGATCTCCTTAGCATCCCAGACGCAAGAATCCAAGTTTATTACTTATAAGCTCAACTTTCCACCAAACATCTGAACATACTTCAAAAAAGTTCTTTGCTGCTGTATAAAAATCATAGGACTTCCTCCATTGTTCAATCACATACTCATAATTTTATATAAGCCTCATCAGAAGCACATTTGATGTGCACATTTATCATGCCATATGTACTCTCTAAGATGATCAAGGCTTTCTCTATAGCTCCCCTCAGTTTCTTCTGAGCTCTCATGAGACTTGCCTTTGACATTCACAATTCCACCAACAGTATCTAGGTAATCTAGACTTTTCCTATTAGGAATCTTTCAATTCTTAAAGCCTCTACCCAATGCCAAACTCCCTTCCACACTGTAGGTGTTTGTCAGAGCAGCACACCCACTTCTCAGTACCAAATTCTGTTTTCGTTATCTAATGTTGCTGTGAAAGAAACACTAAAAGTGAATGCCTTTAACTAACCAAAAGTTTATTTCCTCAAAACTTAGTAGTCCACATCCAGGGGCCCAGCTGTAGGGGAAGGCTTTGTTCCTCTGCCGGCTCTGGGAGAAGGTCTTTGTCTTTCATCTCGCTTCCTGTTCCTTGGAGATGCAGATCTTTGTGTGGCTTGGCATCAGTCTTCCCTCATGTATGGCATGCTTAAGCTTTTTTATATTTCAAAACAGCGATTGACTCAAGACATACCCTACAAAGACAACTCATTTCCAAATGGAATTAAACCACTTGCATAGAGATTAGGATTTTGAACACATATGTTTGGAGGACATAATTCAATCCATAACAGATGCCAATTTTCAAAATGTCCCTTAAGGCAAACCGTGTTCTAGTCTTCCATCTGCTCATGACTTGAGGTCATCTTTTTTCCTTCTTCATTCTAGACTTCAGACTCTAAATCCTGCTGCTGCATTGAAACGCCTCTCATATCTGACCCTTTCTCAACATCCTTCTACCTGAGGCCCTTACTACCCCTCATCCAGATTGTCACAGTGGTCATCTAGCTCTCTCAGGCCTTCTGTTAGTTTCATTTCAGAACTACTACCTCTCCACCCCTCAGTAAAAAAAAGTGCTCAATTGGAAAGTTGCAGTTGGTTGGGATTATATTTTTTAAAAAATCAATTCTTTAAAAAATACTATCTGATTCAGAGATGTCATTTATAGTCACGTATTGGGGTGGTGGTGGTTATGTGCCAGTCGAGTCACCTGTGACTCATAGCAACCCTACGTACAATAGCTCTGAACTCTACTCTTATCCTGAGGCAGTCTCATCTTTCCTCCTAGCGTCTTACTCTATTATACATAGGGTTTTTGAAGGCCTGTTGATTGTAATGTACCTTGAGAACATAATCAGATATCTGTACATGAATACTACTGGGGACAAGGTAAATGTTAAGGTGTTTGTAAATTCATTATGGCACAGCCACCAGAGCAGAACACTGCACAATCATACACGCATGTGCACACACAAATCAGAAGACTCTGTTCTGAAATGTATTAGAATTTTGTAAATAAACTAGTATAAATTTTTTAGTAAGTTAAAAAAAGATATTTGATAGGCATAAAGACAATGTTCTTTATCTTACACTTATGAGCAGCAGTTGAGATCTTAAATGCTTGCAAGCAGCCATCTAACACCTATTGATATCTCTCTCTGTCTGGAATAGTGAAAAGGGACGAAGATCCAAGATGCATAGAAATAATTACTACAAAGAGCAAACCTCGACTTCGACATCCTGAGACCAGAAGAACCAGGTAGTGCTTGACTACTACTGCTGACCACTCTGAAAAGATCATGGTAGAAGATTCTGGGCAGAATTAGTGAAAACTGAAACAGAATTCACAAACGTGAAAATGACCAGGATTACTGGTCTGACAGTAACCAGTGGTACACGTGAGACTATGACCTATAGTCAACCTTTGAAGTGCAACAAAACTCACCCCTGCAGCTTAACATTCAGCCAAACAACAGACAGGCTTATAACATGAATGAATGGGTGCTCTGGTAGCTGAGAGAGTAAGGAATTCACCTTTCAATGCACAGCCAAATGGTTCAAATCCACCAGTTGCTCCAAAGAATAATGACAAGCAATTTATAGCCTCTGAAAACCCATTGGACGGTCAGCTATGAGTCAGTTCCAACTTGATGACAAAAAATTATATAACATGAAGAATAACCCCAGGGAGCACTCACTCCTTAAAATATCCAACCATAAAAGACCTGTCTTTGCTTTGTGTTTAGTAAAAAAAGGCAAGGTTTGCCCAGGAGTAGGATGAAAGGATAAATGAAAATGAGAATCACAGGAAAGAAGTTGGGAGAATGTGATTACAGTGTGGATATTTTAAAAATGTGTACAAAGGGTGGGTTGGAAAACCAATTTACTCTATAAACTTTCAAGTCACATTTTACCTTAAAAGAAAGATATTGGAAAATACAGGAAAATGCTCCATCTATATTAAATTAATAAAGTAAATTACAAATTAAAGTGTATACCATGACATACAACCAAAGAGACTAAAATAGATGAATGGGGCCTACTAAGAATCAAATCTCTATTCACGAATGGCAAATTGATGCATGAAGTAATGCTCAAAATCACTGACAATAAGAAAGATGCAAATAAAAACCACAATAAGATACCATCTTGCTCCAGTAGCAGTGGCAAGTTTTACAGGAGAGCAAGTAATAAATGTTGGAGAGAATGTGGTGAGATAGGATCTCTTATACACTGTTGGTGGGATTGTAAAATGGTACATCCATTCCTGAAGACAGTTTGATGCTTCCTCAGAAAGTTGAACGTAGCAGAACCCAGCGCAGCCACAGTTGGAACCCAGCACAGCCAGAGAGCTAGAATTTGAACCACACACAGAACAGCTGAATCCCACCCTCCAGGAGAAAGTAGGGAGCAACCGCCTGCTACCATGTGACTCCAAAGATCAACTGACCACCCCGAGCTTCTACAAGACCCTGGAGGAGCAACTGCCTGCCGGCCACCATGAAAACCCGGAGGAGCAACCACCACGGACCACTGTGTGACCCCAGAGGAGCAACTGCCTGCCACTGCATGACCCCCTGCGGCCTGCCAACAGGTGACCCCAGCACACAGGGTTCTGCTACATAAACCCCCAGCAGTGCCCAAGCCCCGCCCCCTGCCTCCTGATAGTAGTGTCCCAGCCCTGTGCTCCTGTGACCCCCCCACAGTCCCTTGCTTCCTCCCCCTCCCCCTCCTTGCAGCTCCACAACCATGCACCTCAGCCCCTGCCACAGCCCTGTGACCCCAGGGCACCTCTGCAGATCCATCCCTCACCCGGAGCCACCAGCCAAGCTGCTATGGAACTAATCTGGCAGGAGAAAGGCTTGTAGGATCCTGACTGGGTTTTCTGGGGCACTGTCGATAACCTGGGAGAGCACCCAAGGGCGTGCCCAGAAATGAGCCAGCCACTGGCAATCTGTCTGAACTTTTATGGACTCTGCAGACCAGCCAGAGGCTAGTGGGTCGGTGGGAATTTGACTTTGACTTTTCAGGTCCTATTGGCCCCAGGACCCTGCTTGGGCAGGGGCTGCTGTGTGAGAGCACCTGCGTAAGTGCCACCAGGAAGGGACCACTGAGTGAAAACCACTGGGTGGGAAACGGACAGCAGGAACTTGAGCAGGGACCCCATCGTGAACACACTCAGACAGCTGAGATTCCAGCGAGGTCCCCCAGGTGTTTGACCTGCCCTTGTGATCACCCCAACCCTGTGCCTGCCTCACCCCATTTGGCTCCACACCAGTGCCTACACGACTGGGCAGTCAACTTGCCTTTAATCAGGAGCACCTTGATCTGTCTTACCAAAAAAAGATTGCTCTCACAGGCTCTGAACTGACATTTCTCTGAAGACAGAAGTTCAGAGAAACACACAAGTGAGGTAGCTGCCCAAATGATCTCTAGAGCATTGTTTTCAGATCAAGAACATATCAATGTCTCGAAGAAAGCGAGCTATCCCACACAATACACAAGATCAAAGCAAGATGTCACCCCCAAAGGGTGACACAGTATCAGTGGATTTCCTGAAGCCAGAAAGTCTGATGGAACTTTCTGACACATAATTTAAAAGAGGAGTTATTGAATATATTCACTGGGTGAAAGACAAACTTGATGAATTACAGGATTCTGCAAGCAAAAACCAGGAGGAGCTCAAAAAAACAATGCAGACATTGCAGAGAAAACAAATGAGGCATTAGCAGCCCTGGAAAAACAAGAATCTACTATTCAAAATATAAGATCCAATGTTTCAGAGGCTGTCAACATGATGGAGGGACACATGAGCAGAGTTGAAGAGATGGAACACAGAACCACTGAAATTGAAGACAGAATCGTCACCACTGATCTGCTAGAGCAAAAAGCAGACTCAAAAGAGAAGGAAAAAGAAGAAAACCTAAGAATAATGTGGGACACCATCAAGAGAAATAACATG
>NW_006400029.1:2167839-2169112 GCF_000299155.1 Elephantulus edwardii | reverse complement strand
GCTAAAGAGAAAAAGAGTAGCAGAATGGATAAAAAAAAAAAAACAACAACAAACAACAAAATCCATCAATATGTGGTCTACAAGAGACACACCTGAAAAATGAAGATAAAGACAGGCTAAAAATAAAAGAGTGGGGGAAAATATACCAAGCAAATGGCAACCAGAAAAAAGCAGGAGTAGTGATATTAATCTCTGATAAAATAAATGTCAATGCAAAAACCATCACAAAGGACAAGGAACGTCACTACATAATGTTGAAAGGGTCAATAGAACAAGAGGACATAACAATAAATATCTATGCAAACGAAAGACCTGCAAAATACATAAAACAAACATTAACAAAACTGAAAAAGGAAATAGACAATACTACTATAGTGCTTGGAAACTTCAATACACACCTCTCAAGAAAAGATAGAACTACCAAAAAAACCTCAACAGAGATACTGAAGAATTAAACCACACAATAAACCAACTTGATCTCATAGATATTTATAGGCTAGTGCACCCCAAAAAAGCACAGTATGCCTTCTTCCCCAATGTGAATGGAACATTCTCCAGAATAGATCACATTCTAGGTCACAAGGCAAGCATCAATAAATTCAAAAGCATAGAAATAATATAGAGTATCTTTTCAGACCATAATGCTACAAAATTAGAAATTAACAATAGGATGATAAAAGAGGAAAAGACATATTATTTGAAAGCTGAACAATACCTTGCTTGAGCATGACTAGGTACTAGAAGAAATAACAAGTGAAATTTAAAAGTTTCTTGAAACAAATGACAATGAAAACACCACTTAACAAAACCTCTAAGAAACAGATAAAGCAGTAATCAGAGGTCAATTTATAGCAATAAGCAAACACATCAAAAGGCAGGAAAAAATGACCATTGACTCTCTAACCAAATATCTCCAGCCAATTGAAAAAGAACAGCAAGAAAACCCTACACTCTCTAAAAACCTGAAATTATAAAAAATTAGAGAAGTAAATGAAATAGAAAACCGAAAAACAATTGAAACTATCAACAAAACTAGGAGTTGATTCTAGAAAAGGTCAATAAAATCAATAAACACTAACAAGACCCACAAAAGAAAAGAAGAAGACCCAAATAATCCGAATAAGAAATGAATCAGGCAACATCACAGCAGAACCAACTAAAATAAAAGAGCTAACATTAGAGTATAATGAAAAATTATACTCAAACAAATATGAAAACCTAGAAGAAATGGACAAATACTTAGACATGCACAACCTACCTAAACTGACAGAAA
>NW_006400029.1:2152060-2157505 GCF_000299155.1 Elephantulus edwardii | reverse complement strand
CTTAGGTTGTTTCCAACTCCTTGCTATTGTGAACAAAGCCACCATAAACATGGGTGTGCATATATCTGCTTGGATGTCAGTTACGGGTTACAGTCTCTTTGGGGTATATTCCCAGTAATGGAATTTCTGGGTCAAATGGTATCTCTATTTGTAACTTTTTGAGAAAACGCCATACCACCTTCCACAGTGGTTGTACCATTTTACACTCCCACCAACAATGAATAAGGGTTTCAGTTTCTCCACAACCTCGCCAGCATTTGTTGCTTGCTGTTCTGTTAAATTTTACTATTCTGACTGGGATGAGATGATATCTCATAATTGTTTTAGTATTTGTCCTTTTGTGACTGAGATATTTCACTCAGCATAATGTCCTCCAGAGTCACCCATTTTGTGAAATATTTCATGAGTTCCTTGGTTTTCAATGCAGCATGGTATACCATTGTATACCATGGATAGCTTCTCTATCCATTTGTTTGTTGATGGGCACTTAGGTTGTTTCTTACTCTTTCCTATTTTGAACAAAGCAGTGATAAACGTGGGTGTGCACATATCTGCTTGGGTGGCAGTTATGGTTTCTTTGGGGTATATTCCCAGTGGTGGAATTGCTGGGTTCTTGAATGTTTCTGTGATGCTGGAAACCATGCCAACGATATTTCAATACCAACAGCATGACCTAAAGTAGAGAGGCAAGTAAAGCGTTAGACAAGGCAGACTAGGAAGAAAGGCCTGGTGATCTATTTCTGAAACTAAGCAATGAAAAGCCTCTGGACCACAACTCTCTTGTTTTGGAAAGGTCATCAGGAGAAAAACAGTGAGAGGACTGTGTTGTGCTTGGTGAAGTAGATAGCCAAGGAGAGTAGGAAGCTCTTGGTAAGATGGATGGCACAGTAACCACAGGCTGGACTGGAACATGATGATTATGAGAATGGCATAGAACCAAGTGGTGTTTCATTCTGCTGTACAGAATCATCATGAATTAGAGTCAAGTCTGCAATAACTAACATCATCATTGAATAAAGTGGCGTTCACTCACTGCTGTCAAGTCAGTTCTGACTATACTTCACCCTCCATTGGATATCCAAGGCCATAAACTAAATAAGAGGAAATTGCCCTTGTTTCTCTTCCAGAGTCACCAGTGGAGCTGCACACCAGAAAAGTGCCTCCTTTGGACTGACAGAATAGCTCTCTAAGCCACCAGTGCCATGTTGCTGTTACTATGTGCCCTTCAGGTAGAACCAACTTGTAGCTAATGCTCAAGTGGGTTTTCAAAGATTGTCCATCTTTTGCCTTCAGAGCTAATGGATTTGAAATGAGTGTTTTTGGGTTGACAATGCAATCTCTTTACCCACTACACCACCAAAGGTCCCTTTTGTTGTTGTTTTTGTTAAGTGTCATCAAGTTGACTAGGAGTCATAGAAATGCTAAGAAAAAAAATATCTGAACCCTGTCCTATCCTGTGCCATCGTTACAATCTCTGACACATTCAAGCTCCTTGCAACAGTTATTGTGTCAATCCAACTGGTTAAGGGTACTCTTCTCTTTTGCCAACCCTCTACCTTTCCAAGTATGATATCCCTCTCTATGGGATATTCCCTCCTACCAACATGCTCAAAGCATGTGAGACGAAGCTTTATCAACTTTGGCTGCAAGGAGCATTCTGGCTATACCTTCTCCAATAGAATCAAATATTGCTATTGTTATTGTTGAGTACCATCAAATTGAAGCCAACCCATAGCTGACCCCCCAGCAGGTTTTCAGAGGCAGTTAATTGCACAGAAAGTGATTGCCTTTCCTTCTCCCATGGAACAGCTGTTGGATTCAAATTGTGTGCTTTCAGGAGTGCGGCACACACCAAAGAAATGGCTAAAGAAGCTGTGATATATTCACACAATTAAATACCATGCAGTACTGAAAAACAAGAAACTCATAAAATATTATACAAAATGGGTGACCCTGGAAGACATTATGCTGAATGAAATATGTCAGTCACAAAAGAGCAAATATTGCATAATGCCACTATTGTAAATCAAGACTGACATGTCGGTTGGTGGGAAACTGAGAAAAGAAGGGATGAATATTGTACACTGCGTTGAAACAGTTGATGGAAAGAATTGTTTCAAAGGTCTGTATGATCGGGTATTATGTGCATGACAACAGTTCAGAATAAGTGGTGAATAACAAAGTGGACTGGGAAGGGGGAGGGAGGAGATTGTGCAACAATCAATGAACAGAAATTCAAGTTCTTGGTAAACTTTCATTAAAATATCAACAAAAAATATACTGAAAGAGCTATTGAAAAAAATGAACGGTATGCTTCTCAATGATTGCAAAGCATTTGTTGGACATTTTAAGTCTCGCAAGAACGAGACGCAGAACTCGGAGCTAGGGCTAAAGAGCTTACCAATGTTTACATCAAGAATTTTGGAGAGGACATGGATGATGAGCGCCTTAAGGATCTCTTTGGCAAGTTTGGACCTGCCTTAAGTGTGAAAGTAATGACCGATGAAAGTGGGAAGTGCAAAGATTTTGGATTTGTGAGCTTTGAGAGGCATGATGATGCACAGAAAGCGGTTGATGAGATGAATGGAAAGGAGCTCAATGGAAAACAAATTTATGTTGGTCGAGCTCAGAAAAAAGTGGAACGACAGACGGAACTTAAATGCAAATTTGAGCAGATGAAGCAAGATAGGATCACCAGATACCAGGGTGTTTACTTATATGTGAAAAATCTTGATGATGGCATTGATGACGAACGTTTCCGCAGAGTTTTCTCCATTTGGTACAATCACTAGCGCAAAGGTTATGATGGAGGGTGGTCGCAGCAAAGGATTTGGTTTTGTATGTTTCTCCTCCCCTGAAGAAGCCACTAAAGCAGTTACAGAAATGAATGGTAGAATTGTGGCCATGAAATCTTTATATGTAAATTTAGCTCAGTGCAAAGAGCGCCAGGCTCACTTCACTAACCAGTACATGCAGAGAATGGCGAGTGTCTGAGCCGTGCCCAACCCCGCGATCAACCCCTACCAGCCAGCACTTCCTTCAGGTTACTTTATGGCAGCTATTCCACAGACTCAGAATCGTGCTGCGTACTACGCCTCCTAGCCAAATTGCTCAATTAAGACCAAGTCCTCGCTGTACTGCTCAGGGTGCCAGACCTCATCCATTCCAAAATTGCCCGGTGCTATCCACCCAGCTGCTCCTAGACCACCATTTAGTACCACGAGACCAGCTTCCTCGCAAGACCCACGAGTCATGTCAACACAACGTGTTGCTAACACATCAACACAGACCATGGGTCCCCATCCTGTGGCTGCTACTGCTGCCGCAGCTACTCCTGCTGTCCGCACTGTGCCGCAGTATAAATACGCTGCGGGAGTTCGCAATCCTCAGCAACACCTAAATGCACAACCACAAGTCACCATGCAGCAGCCTGCTGTTCACGTACAAGGTCATGAGCCTTTGACTGTTTCCATCTTGGCATCTGCGCCCCCTCAAGAGCAAAAGCAGATGTTGGGTGAAAGGCTGTTTCCCCTTCTTTAAGCCATGCACCCTACATTGGCTGGTAAAATCACTGGCATGTTACTGGAGATTGATAATTCAGAACTTCTTCATATGCTTGGGTCTCCAAAGTCTCTTCGTTCTAAGGTTGATGAAGCTGTACCTGTATTACAAGCCCACCAAGCTAAAGAGGCTGCCCAGAAAGCAGTTAACAGTGCCACTGGTGTTCCAACTGTTTAAAATTATCAGGGACCATGAAAGAAAACTCGTGCTTCACCGAAGAAAAAGAACTAAACATCGAAAAACTGAAATATTGTGGGGAAAAAAAATCATTGCAAAATATAAAATTAAAAAAAAAAAAGAAAGGAAACTTTGAACCTTATGTACCGAGCAAAAGCCGGGGCTAGCACGTGCTAGTCTTAAATTACTTACTCATTTAAAAACAAGAACAAAAAAAGGAAAAAATAGTAAAATATAAAAACAAATTAATGTTTTATAGACCTTGGGAAAAAGAATTTTCAGCAAAGTACAAAAATTTAAAGCATTCCTTTCTTTAATTTTGTAATTCTTGTGGAATAGCTCAGAATGTCAGTTCTGTTTTAGGTAACAGAATTGATAACTGAGCAAGGAAACATAATTTGGATTTTAAAATTCTTGCTTTAATAAAAATTCCTTAAACCGTGGGGGGAGGGATCTACACACCCATGTTTATTGCGGCTTTGTTCATGATAGCAAGGAGTTGGAAACAACCTAAGTGCCCATCAATAAATGAATGGATAGAGCAGTTGTGGTATAGTCACACACTGGAAATACTATGCAGCACTGAAAAACAAGGAACTCATGCAATATTATTCAAAATGGGTGACCCTGGAGGACATTATGCTGAGTGAAATACCTCAGTCACAAAAGGACAAGTATTGCATAGTGCCACTGTTGTAGAACAAGGCTGACATCAGGGTTGGGGGGAGACTGAGAAAGATGGGATAAATAATGTATACTGCATTGAAACAGATGAGGGAGAAAACTGTTTTAAAGGGATATGTGATTAGGTATTTTTGCCATGATGGGAGTCCAGAGCGAAGGCTGCATAGTGGAGTGGATCTGGGGAGAGAGATTGTAAAACAATTGGGGAACTTTTCTTTTACTTTTCGAAGAGAAGAGTGTACTGAGAGGGGAGGTTGGGCAGGGAGAAAAGTGCAACGATGAATGAATGGAAATCCAAGTCTGTAAATTTTCATTAAAATTAATAAAAAAATAAAAAGCATAAAAGCAACAACAAAAAAATACTTTCCCAGTATAATACATCTTCTGACCTCCTGACTGCTGCTACCAAGGGTATTAATTGTGAATCCAAGCAAGATGAAGTTATTAACAGTTTCAATCTTTTCTCCCTCTATCATGATGTTCCCTATTGGCCCTAAGTGTGAGGATCTTTGTTTTCTTGATGTTGAGATGCAATCCATGTTGAAGTCTTTATTCTTTGGTCTTCTGCAGCAAATGCTTCAAGTCCTCCCCACTTCCACAAAGCAGGGTTGTGTCAACGCATAACATAGGTTACTGATGAATCTTCCTCCAACCCTGATCCCACATTCTTCTTTACAGAGTCCAGCTTTGCCAATTATTTTTCTTGGCATACAGATTGAGTAGGTATGGAGAAAGGATGCTACCCCGACATATACCTTTCTTAATTTTTTTTTATTTTATTTCATTATTTTTTGAGTGTACCGTCAAATCAGATCTGACTGATACAGGAGGAGATTGTTCCTCCTTCTCCAGCAGAGCATCTGGTGGATTCGAACCGTGTACCTCTGAGATTGCAGTGCAGCTTCTTGCCACTAGGCCACCAGAGCTCGCCGATTTTAAACCATGTAATGTCCCCTTGCTCTGTCCAGACAACAGACCCTTAGTCTAGGTATAGGTTTTGCATGAGTCCAGTTATGTTTTCTG
>NW_006400029.1:2145285-2151937 GCF_000299155.1 Elephantulus edwardii | reverse complement strand
ATTCAATAAAGTACAAGTAGATAGTCTTCCAGAGCTCCCTAGGACTACATAAACAAACCTTTAGAGCTACACTCATTGAAATCCAGAGTAGAAGAAACATGTACATCCTGAGCCGGCTCCTATGTATGCCAGTCATGTATATCAAACTAGAATACAACCTCACAGAAGGCAGGGCCACATCTTGGTTTCTTTGACATCACGACCAGCACATAACACAGCCCAGATACCAGCAGATGTTTAGTTGTTTGGTATTCTTCATGATAACTGGCTAAGAAGTTGGTGTCAATAATAACTCTCTCAGCACTTAGCTTATCTGAGAAAACAGGAAGCCAAAGCAAGTGACCTTCTTCATTCCAGTGGAAATTGTGTCCATTCTCACCATCTAAATGTTCTATTTGTTACAAAGTCATTTGTGATTAGATTTTTCTAGGGCTTCTCATGGGAGAATCATACAGAGGCAAGAAAGCGGAGACATCTGAGCTTGGGCAGGAGGTGACTTCCTCCTTCAGGTCCATTGCTTTGTGTGGGTGGAGCAGAATGTTCTGCCTTCTGCAAATGATTCTGGAACAGGAGCTCAAGGGTCAGAAAGCAAGAGCAACTCCAGGAAGATTCGCCTTTGTCTAAACACTAGCTGAAGACCAGCCACCAAGAACAATTAATCTGCAGATATTTGGACAGGAGCTACACTCTTCATCTGGTCCCAACAAACCCAGCTGTCAGGAAATGACTTGCTGGAGATCCATTCTTGGTTCTAGGACATTGAGATCAGAGCTGTCATCATCCTGTTGTTTCACATGTTGCATATTCAGTCTTCTCACTCTTAAGTTGTGCTCCAATATCCATGAGTGAACCTCCAGGATGACGACACTGCCCTCATCACATCCATGTTTGGATTTGCAAAGTAATCCTTGGCATAATAGATGAAGCAGGAGCCTGAAGACTGGCAAGACTTTACATCATGTTGTTGTTGTTGCTGTTGTGTACCATTGAGTCAGAACTGACCCACAGCTGCCCCACCAGCGGGTTTTCGGAGGCATTACATACAGGAGAGGAGATTGCCCATTCTTCTCCCACAGAGCAGCTGGCAAATTTGAACTTAGCACCTTTGGGATTGCAGCATAGCTTCTTATCACTGTAAGCTCTTCCTTCCTATAGATGAGCTACCTCTACCCTCATCTTTTTTCACTCCTTATCTGCACATTGTTGTGGACAAAGACACCAAGAATCTATTATCTTTCCTTCTCTCTTTTTAACTTTCAGTTTTAAGAGGCATCCCTTACATTTAAGATTGATTGACATCAAAGACCCTAGCTTTAGCCTATCCAGAATCAATGTGACACTGTTTTCAGGAGCCACTCATCAGCTGGGTGAACTAGATTCTGAAACAGTTGGTCTTGTTTGGAGAAGTCCTACTGGTACTGATTCCCAGGTACTGAGATGGTAGGGGCCAGTAGTGGCTAAGAAGGGGAGCCAGGTTTCCAAGAAATTTAATCTGGAGCACAACTGGAACATCAACATCCAGGCTGTTTCAAGAACATTCTGGGCTGTCTGTCTCTGAATGGGAGCATCTAGAGTAGAACAACAGCAGCCAGATGTGGGGACTGGAATGCCAGGCAATTGTACTCTCTGCTCACAGAGCAGTCTTTCATCCGAGTCCAGGAAAGGATAAAAAATTGTCATGTAAGTTCTGGAACTTGGCTGCGATGATTTCCACACATGCATGTGGGCCACATTGTTCTGACTCTCCTGG
Source organism: Elephantulus edwardii (assembly GCF_000299155.1). Taxonomy (NCBI): domain Eukaryota; kingdom Metazoa; phylum Chordata; class Mammalia; order Macroscelidea; family Macroscelididae; genus Elephantulus; species Elephantulus edwardii. The sequence goes on along the minus strand of NW_006400029.1, from coordinate 2,150,187 downwards.
CAGATCTTTGGCTCTGGGCTAGGTTTGGCAGTCACACCCCTCGCTGGCTCCCCACAGGCCTCCAGCAGCTCTGCTCAGAGGAGGCCCCATTAATGCAGCCCAGCTTTTCCTAAGACGCCCGAAGGGGGACTGTAGTCCTTCTAACAGCCTAATTGACTGATCACTTTTATTTCTCCTTTGCAGTTCACTTCCTGTTTACTGCTGCTTCCAGCTTGCACCAAGCCATTTGCAGCCACATGATGTTTTCAGATTCTCTGCATTCAGGGACAGCTAAAGGACAAAACTGGAGTCTGCCTGTGAAGACAAAAGACGCTTCGGCTCCATAGAGCTTGGTTCTGTGTAGCTCTGGCTCGGCCGGGTGCGGGGGTGGCTGCCACTCTTTACGCCCTGAGCGGTGATGATTGCCAGTCATTAAGCCTGTCTGGTGAAGGGGAAGGCACAGTGAGGAACAACAATAAAAGGGAGATAAATGACTTTCAGGTACTGAGGACTGTGAAGGCAAAGGGGGGCGGGCGAGAAGGATGAAAAAAATCCCCTTCACTCTTTAGAGTTCATAGCCAGGAAGATAAAAATCACTTATTTACAAGTGATTCCCATTTAGAAAAAATAGAAAATGTAATAACACTGGAGGAAAAGTGGACCTGGAAATCATGAGACCTTGTCTTGAGAACATACGCGAATTCCAGCAGCCCAGCCACAGGCTGTCTCCTGAGGTCCTCCTACAGGTCACCACCAGGCTCCTTTCTGTCTGATCCACAGGTAGCTAGTTTCATTATAGCAGGCACCTCTTAAGTGAGAAGGCAGTGGTTCTTAAAGAGGGGTGATTTTGTCTGCACCCCAGTTTCACCAGATATTTATTACAACTAGGGAGAAAGATGCCACTGATGTTGAGTGCACAGAGGCACTCAGGTTATTGTTATGTTGTTGTTAGGTGCAGTCGAGTCCAGTATGACCCCTAGCGATCCTATGAACAACAGATCTGAACCTTGACCTATCTTGTGCCATCCTCACAATTTCTAACACACTAGAGCCCAATGCTACAGTCATTGTGTCAATCCATCTAACCGAGGGTCTTCCTTTCCTTCATTCTACCTTTCCAAGGATAATATCTCTCTCCTAGCAACATGCACAAAGTACATGAGATAAAGCTTTATCACCTTTCCCTCAAGGGTGCACTCTGGCTGCATTTCCTTCAGGAAAGACTTGTTTATTCTTTTGGCAGTCCGTGGGTATATTCAGTACTCTTCTCAAACACCCCAGCTCAAAGGCATCAATTCTTTTGTCATTCTTATTCATTGACAAGTAATTTAATCTTCCCTAGTATCTATTTGTCAATTTAAAGACTAAGATGTGCCTGATGCAGATCAGCAGCAGCATAACGCATGATTGAAAAGACCATGGCCTGAATCAGGCACACCTTAGTTCTCAAACTAACATCATTGCTCCTCAATATTTTGGAAAATCCCTTTACTACAGACTCATAGTACAAGATATGTCTTAATCTCCTGACTGCTGGTACCAGGTATATTGAAGAGGTTAGGAGTGCTGCTGAGTATGCATTAGACAGCACCCCACACATGACAAAAATCCAACCCCAAATGTCAGCAGTGGTGGACTTGACACTAAAGTATCTGAGGATATAAAGGAACAGAGATAAATTGACTTTGCATTTCTTTCCATTTGGAAGCAGGAAAAATGGTAATGGTAGGAGTTGTAGCTAGAACATTCCAGGATTCTGGAAACACATTACCAGATAAAGTTTTGGAAATAGTCTTGGTGTGGCCAGAGTGTCTCCCGGATACTGGAATCTTAAGAGACAGTATGAACACCAATCCTTTTTAAGGGGAAAGGTTCAGTTAAATAGCCATATGTGGGCAGCTACTGCCCCCTAAGGGCAGAAATGTAATAAGGCTCCTCATCCTGGGCCTGTATTTTCAGGGTAGTGTGATAAACTCTCAAGGTTCCTTCCCTACCCTCACTAGTATAGGGGAAAGAACTTCATTCTAGAGTTGTTGTTGTTGTTGTTGTTGTCTTGTTCTTGTTAAGTGTCTTCGAGTCATAGACAACTCATAGCGACCCTATGAATGAAAGACCTGAACACTTGTATAACTTTCATCATTTCTCCAGGTTCGTAGGGTTTCTGGAGGCAAGTTATTTACGGAAGTGGATGCCACTCCTGCTTCCAAGCTTGTTTTAATCGAGAGCTTCACCAAACAATGTCCACCATGGGTAACCATCATTGATCTTGACACATCAGTGTCACAGTGTTCAGCATCACAGCAACCATGAGTTACCTCTGTACAGCAAATGGACAGGCCAGTGCTATACCTCTTAAAAGAATGTTTGACCAAAACCAATTAAAACTAGGCCTGAGGGCTGATTAAAATCACCCACATTTGGCTTGGTAGCATCACTTTCTGTCCAACAGAGCTCTTTCATTGTTGTTGTTATTGTTGTTAAGTGCCATCGAGTCGTTGTTAGGTGACATCAAAGTAGTTTCATCTTGTAGTGACTCTGTGCAACAAAATGAAACACTTTCTGGTCCCATGTCATCCGCTCAAGCATTACTGTGTTTTAGTCCGTTGTTGTAGGCAATGATCAATCCATCTCCTTTTAAGGTTTTCCTCTTTTTTACTGACTCTCTACACTGTGCCAGCTCTACTATTTGTTTATCACGACAAGTAATTTAATCTTTCCTAGTATCTATTTATCAATTTAAAACTAAAATGTGCCTGATGCAGATCAGGATATTTTCAATTGTTTCCTATGCATCTGAAAGTTAGGCAATGAATAAGGAAAACTGAAGAAAAAGCAATGCCTTTTTTATTATTATTATTATTATTATTTTGTGCGTGTGTGTGTGTACCATCTACTGAATGTATTATGGACTGCCAAAAGAATAAACAAATCTGTTTTTGCAGGAAGTGCTCCTGAGAGGCAAAGATGGTAAAATTTTGTCTCACATTGTTGTTGTTGTTATGTGCCATTGAGTCACCTGCAACTCATAGAGACCCTATATACAACAGCCCTAAATCCTGCTCTATCCTGTGCCAATCTCACTGTCTCCAACAAACCTACCCCCATTAACCCAGTTACTAAATCAATCCACCTCATAGAGGGTCTTCCTCTCCTGCACTGTCCCTCTACCTTCACAAGCATGACGTCCCTCTCCAGGTATTGGTCCCTTCTTGCAACATGTTCAAAGTAAGTCAGATGAAGCTTCAGTCTCCTTGCCTCCAAGGAGCAGCCTCGTTTAACTCTCTCTAGGGTGAACCTGTTGATTTTTCTTAGCAGTACGTTCAATAATCTTCTTCAACACCACAGCTCAAAGGTATAAATTCTCCTTCTATCATCCCTATTCATTGTCCAGTTCTCTGACACATAACAAGTGATTACAAAGACTATGTCCTGTATCAGGCACATCTTAGTCTCCAGGGTGGCATCATTTCTCTTCAGAACTTTGGAGAGGTCTCTAACAGCAGACTTTCCCATCACAGTACATCTTTTAATTTCCTGGCTACTGGTTCCAAGAATGTTGACTGCAGTCAAGCAAACTAAAGCTGTTAACAATCTCAACCTCTTCACCATCCATCATGATGCTTCCAATTGGCCCAGTGGTGAGAATCTTTTTTTTTCTTGATATTGAGCTTCAACTCATATTGAAGGCTACAGTCCTTGACCTTCTGCACCAAGTGCTTCAGGTCCTCCTCAGTTTCAACAAGCAGGGTTGTGTCATCTGCTTAATGCAGATTGTTGATGAATCTTCCTCCAATCCAGATGCAACATTTCTCCTCATAGAGTCCAACCTCCCGGATAATCTGTTCTGCAAATAGATTGAAAAGGTATGGATATAGGACACATCCCTGGTGTATGCCCTTCACAATTTTGAACCATGCAGTGTTTCCTTTCTCTGTTCTGATGACTGCCTCCTGGTCCAAGTATAGATTTCTCATTAGCACGATCAAGTGTTCTGGGATTCACATTTTTCTGAGTTACACTTTGTTGTGATCCACACAGTTAAACATCTTTGCATAATCACATAGTTTAGGCATATTGTCAGGAGGGTCTAGTCCTTGAAAAAGTGTATCATGAAGGGTTAACAAGAGAAAAGAAGACTCTCATAGAGATGGATTGACACAATGACTAAAATGAGTTTGATGGCTCAGAATTGGGCAAGGGTCAAGAGGGTTGATATGAGAAAGTTCATTTGATGGGCATCTAACAACAAGTATTGTTATGTCACGTACTCAAGAGGAACCAAAGAGAAAGAAAGAAAGCATGAAGCATCTTTATTAAGGGAGCTCCCAGGCAAGATTCGTTGGACTGGAGAGAGAGACCAGGGAACCCTCACCCAAAGTGGTATGGGGCAGGTTTTTATTGCAGGATCTTCAGGGACGGAAGGGAGGGACATTCCATTGTGGTTCAGCCAGGTGGGCGAGGCTGTTCACTTCCTTTTTTGACATGTCATCTTCTGAGGTGACTTCAGCTGTCTGGTCTAGACTTTCAGGTGAGAGTCTGGGTATGCAGCAGTCTCCATGTCCCCAGAGTAAAGATAAGAAAAGTATGATGCTAAAAGAGGGGGTTCAGTGAGTAGGTTATGGTTGAGTAGGAACACTCAGCTGTACATCAGGGGCTTAGAAAGGATGATGAAAACAACTATGAGATATCTCACCCCAGTAAGAATAGCAAAATATAACAGAACAGCAATCAACAAATGCTGGCGAGGATGTGGAGAAACTGGAACTCTTATTCACTGTTGGTGGGAATGTAAGATGGTGTAACCATTGTGGAAGGCGGTGTGGCGCTTTTTCAAAAAAAATGCAAATAGAGATACCATTTGACCCAGCAATCCCATTACTGGGAATATACCCCAGAGAGACCATGTCTGCCATCCAAGCAGAT
>NW_006400029.1:2127750-2144545 GCF_000299155.1 Elephantulus edwardii | reverse complement strand
TAAATCAGAGCTTTACTTTCAGAGGTAAAGGGGTCACCTGTTAGCAATTTTTATTTTCCTTTCTGTGTCCTCCCCAATTTCTAAATAAATTTGGATCAAATAATGAGCTCAGTAGAAAAAGCACACTTCTTAAACTCTTTCTCAGAGCTCGTGGAGTGTGTCACTATAGCAAATGAACATAGCTTGAGAAAGAATCATTATTCGTAGAATGGGACCACAGGCTATCTTTAAAGAAAACACAACAGACCTAAATTGCCAAATAAGTATGCATGCATGTGTATTGGGCATGTCTTACGATCACAATCATTCCTCATAATTACTCATAATATCTTAGAAAGAAGAACATTTAGTACTCTTGTAAAGAAATGAATAACTGGAGTCCACCAGATGCTCTGCTGGAGAAGGAGGGGCAATCTCCTCCTATACCAGTCAGATATGATTTGACAGTACGCACACACACAAAAATAAAATATTTTTTAAAAGAAATGAATAAAAAAAAGATGATGAATGAGATGTTGCTCATATGGGCTAAAGAAATAGGAAATAAGTTGCTCCTTTCCACACTCTGTTTATGGAAATTACAGCATTGGCTGCCTGAAAGTAACTTTCAGAAGTCATACAAGAGCTGTCGTCAACAAAGTATGATCTGGATTAGGGTTGGGTTGGTCAGATAGGGAGGGAAGTAAAGAGCAGATAGAGTGGCTGGATTAAGGGATGGTGATTAAGTATCAGGGTTTTCAAGGAAGAGTATATGGAGTTCAGCTCTTTTAACTGATAGGATCAGGGTATTACACAGAGAGTTTGTGGGGATAAGAAGCTAATCGGAAAGTAGGCAAGTGATAATGGGTTTTAAACCTTGGTGGTGTTGTGCACAGATAGAGAATTGGGGTCTACCAGGAAAAGAGGAGGGGTCTTTTACAATAATAACAAGTACAGGTTGATGGGGAGAGGCTACAGATGGAGTGCAAAGATCCCATAAAATGGGGCTGACAACATCTGGTAATAGAGGTAGTGTATAAAGAGGTTCAGAGGGAAGGAGCATAAAGAGGGATAGAACTAAAACAATTGACTCCCCATGAAACACAACTCCCAAGCTTAGACAGGAGGTCTTTACCTAGCAAAGGAGTTGGGCATGTAGGGATAATTAGAAAGGAATGGGTGAGTACTTGTTTGTGGAAGGTAATGAGGAGGGGTTGAGTGGTAAGAGATTTGGAAAGGGAGACCATCAATCCCCATTACTGAGACCTGGGAAGGGAAAACAGGACCTGAGAAGGGAACACGGAAAGAGGCAGCCCCTGTGTCAACTAGAAAGGAAACTGGCTTATCCGCTACCTAAAGGGTTACTGTGTGCTCAGCAAGGTTGATGGGGGTTGTCAAGCATGGGAACCTTCAATCTTCAGTGGCCAAGTCTAAGAGGTCATCGGAGATGGGGACTAGGTCCAGTGGATGGACTGCCCTACTGCAAGGCTAGGCACCAAAGGACAGTCAGCCTTCCAATTGCCCAGTGTCCCACATATAGGGCAAGGCCATATTGGAGGGTGAGGGTCAGGTCAGTGGTTAGCCTAATGGCCCTCTTTGCCACACTTGAAGCCTGTACCAGGAGTTAACTGGCTCGTTGAACAAGGAGGTGTTTTCTGACCCCTCACTGCTGCCCGCTTCAAGATAGCTATCAGGGCTTGGGCCTGCAAATTCACATTCTGTCAGGCATGAGTCTCTTTATCAGCCTCTGCCTATTCCTCTCAGGTATTTAAAACTTTAAAGGCCATGTTTACCTGGGTGTTCTGTGGCTATCTTCAGCTATTTTTAGTTTCTTTTTTATATCAGAGGTTGATCGAGTGATAAAATGAGTAGCTAGGATGGTGGCCCCTGCTGCAGAGATAGGGTCTAAGCAAATATACCGAGTTAGGGCTTAGGCAAAACGTTTTAGGAAAGCAGCTAGGTTCTTATCTTTAGCTTGGATAATCTCTCTGAGCTTATAAAAAGTGACTACTTTATGGGAGCTAGTGTGTAGGCTGGCTAACAGACACTGAATGATACGGTCATGTCTGGCTTGATTGTCTCTAACTGCCACTGTACTAATTTGGTATGTCCAATTTGGCTCTTGCCAAGGGAAAGGTTGGGGGTCAACTGGCATGGAGCCATCTGTTAAATGCACTTGGTCTGCATGCTGCTGAGCATCAGTAAGAACATGCTCTTTTTTGTCTGGCATTAGAATGGAGGATGGTACAACAAAAAGGTCATACCAGGTGAGATCATAGGTCTGAGTAAGGTACCTAAACTCTTTGGTATAGGTTGTCAGGTCTTGGGAAAATGAGCCTAAACATTTTTCAATTTGAGAAAGATTAGTTAGAGAGAAAGGTACATGGATGAGATGGGACCCTCAAAGCCTATAACTTCCCAAAGGGGACAGAGGAGAGACTTGGTCCCACATTCAGTGGGACAAAATGTGGCTAGCAACTGGGGATGTGAGGGTGTGAGAGTAGGGGTAGTTGATTCTGGGCTAGTTGGAGTAAAAGGAGCAGCAGGTTTTGAGAGGAACAGTGGATTGGAGGAGAGGGAGGCTGAAAGAGGAAGTCTCCAGGGTCTGAGAAGGCTGAGTCACCCAAATGGCATGAGGATAAATCTTGGGAGGGAGGGAGGGAAGGGGATGATTTGGTATTGGGAAACTTAATTGACAAAAATGTTTGGGCTAAGAGAACCTGCACAGGTTAGCAGGCTTTACAGAGAGAGGGATGGGAACAAAAGTAAAAGGAAGCTTGGACTTATGAAGTTTCTGGCCATCTCTGAGTCTGTTGGCAGAAATTGTCAAGATCATCTCGAAGGATATTGAAATCAAAAGGTTCTATTCTCAGGCCATTGAGAGTCATTATTTAGCTGATTTTGTGGCCATTCTTAGTTACAGTATAAGATTAGTCTCTTGGCACAGAGGACCCAGCTTTGAAAAATTCAAGAGGAGGCAGCCCAAGAGTCTGTCCCTTGCGAATTTAGACATTTGGCTACCCATGGTCTTCATGTCACTGGGTGAGGGCAGCCAAGATTCAGAGTATCCTCTGAAAGCCTGAAGCCTCAGATTCTGGGAAAGGCTAAAGATGGTGTGGACATCCTCTATTATGATCAACAGCCTGGAAGAAGTACTCGGTGCTTGGGTGGGCTCCTAATGCAGATCTGCAATTTTTTAGTGTGCACAGACGGAAGTCCATACAGACCTGAATCTCAAGGGGGTCCAAAATGCCTGGAGGCAAAATGCCTGGGGACTGTTCTGAACAGTGCTTGGGAAATTTTATGAGTAAATGAGCTTTTCTGAGAGAGAGAGAGAGAAGTCAGAAAAGAAAACTGAGAATGGAGAGGAAAAAGGAGGAGAGAAGGCAGAAGTCAGAAGAATAATAGAAGCAGAGAGTTTTTGATGGGAGGAGGCACCAGATAACTCCCAGCAAGGACTCTTCCAGAATAGAGGTAGCAATGGACAGGAAGAATGAGGAGTTCAGGGAAAGTGGACACTACTGATGACCAGACATAAACTCAAAATGAGTGCAAACAGACAACAGAGGGTCTGTCCCCTTAGTCCATACAGGCATCCCTCTGGCCATGTCCCTCATGGGGTAAACGTGTGTCTTAGCAATAGGCATGCTCATATCAAGGCCACGTCTGGTTGGGGTCCCTAGAGGAGAACCGGAGAGAAAGAAAGAAAGCTTAAAGTGGCTTTACTAAGGGAGCTCCCAGGCAAGATTCCTTGGTCTGGAGAAAGAGACCAAGGAACACTCATCCAAAGTGGGATGGGGCAGGTTTTTATAGAAGGGTCTTCAGGGAGGGTAGGGAAGGACATTCCATTATGGTTCAGCCTGGTGGGCAAGACCATTCACTGCACTTGTTCACATGTTGTATTTTTTTAATCCTTTATTCTCCACTTCACCTTGGTCTGTGCCTAACAAGTACCTTTTGGTGCCTCATAATTTGAGGATAGTGAATGAGGTGAGGAAGTGTGAATAAACAGGCACATTAAATCTGCTCATAAGTCAATATACATACATTGCTTTAGTGCCTTAAAATCACAAAACCAGAATTTTGATCACCTATAAGTATTTTTTTAATTTTTTCTTATTTTATTTTATTTGTGTGTGTGTGTGTTTGTACCGTCAAATCAGATCTGACTGGTACAAGAAGAGATTGCCCCTCCTTCTCCAGCAGATGATCTGTTGGATTCAAACCATATACCTCTGGGATTGCAGTGCAGTATCTTGCCACTAGGCCACCAGAGCTCCTAAATAAGTATTTTTAAAGAGACTATCATGTTTACATTTTTTTGTAAGAGCTGAAGATATAAAGTGGAAATGACAGACAAAGCCCATGGTAAGGGAAGAGAGACACTAAACAAATACTATATAATATGTTTTGCTTCATTCTTTGCTTTTGATTTTTGTGTGTGTATGTATATACCTATATATACATATACATACATATATACATATGTACACACACACACACACATATATGCTGTTGTTGTTGTTGTGTGCTGTCGAGTCATAGATAACTCATAGCAATCTTATGAATGAAAGACCTGAGCACTGTTCATAGAGTTTCCGGAGTCAAGCCATTTCAGAAGTGGATTCCATTCCTGCTTCCAAGCTTGTTTTAATCAGGAAGCTCCACCAAACACTGTCCACCGTGGGGAACCATTATCGCATTTGGCACATCAGTGTCACGGTGTTTAGCATCACAACTTTTGTTCAGCAGTGCACAGACCAGTGCTATACCACTTGGAAGAAATTTGACAAAAAAAGAAAAACAAAACCAAAAAAACCACCCCTAATTTAAACCAGATCTGAGGGCCACAGGTCCAAGGGCCCTAATAGATTTTTAACTAGGAGGCTTTATCAACTCCCCTCAATCCCCATAATGAATCAACTTTCCACCCTAATGTTCACCAGTCTTGGCCAACAAGCTCCTATAGAACCCAGCTCCTGTAGATGGCTTTCAAAATGGATTCCAGCCTCATGCTGCTGACCAAAAGGCTTTTTAACTAGGAGGCTTTAGTATATATGTATATACTATATGTATAACAGTGTGTGTGTGTGTACTGTTAATTGCTGTAAGGGACAATGAGATAGAGAATGTAGGAAATGTCTAGGGAAGGGCAGTGGATATCAGTTCATTGAGGGATGGTCCTCTGGTAGGAAGATGACTTGAAAGCAGAGGATTTAGGGCTTGGAAGCTGTATCATTTCACATTGTTCTGACTACAGAGAATGGTTTCTCTTCACTATTTGAAAGCTGTCAAGGACTGTAGGTTGTCCTGGATTGACTTGTGTCCTTGCAAAATCCTCGTATTTCAATGTTATAATCTGGAAGATAGATAATTATGCCTGCCATATGAGCAGATAAACAGTTGTAAAAGGAGTAAGAGTGGAATGTCATACCCTTTAATCTTGTCACAGCCCTGATATGATGTAGGGGGAGTTTCCCTAGGGTGTGGCTTGTAACATCTTTTATCTCACAAGAGAGAAGAAGAAAGAGGAAAGCAAGCCAAGAAGGAGTGGGGGCCCTCCTACCACCAAGAAAAGATTGCCAGGTTGATTTAACAGTATTGCCATCAAGTCAGAACTGACTCATAGCTGGCCTTCCAAGGAAATTTTGGCATGTCAGAAGCTAAAAGAGATCAGGCACTTCCTCCAGAACAGAGACTGTCTTTCCCTAAAGTCACCATGCTGAATTTGGACTTCTAGTCTCCAAACCTGTAAGGAAATTAATTTCTGTTTGTTCAAGTCATCCATTTGTGGCAGTATTAGATAACCAAGGGTGTGACACTACCACAGTTGGAGACAGAAAGGAGGATTTGCATGGCGGAAACATTAAAGTAAGTGCAAGCAGGAGGGATGACTAATTTGTTAAATCCTCCCCTTCTTATAGCATACATGCATTCAATTGTTACATAAAGAATTGTTTCCCACGATTCTGAGCACCTTTCTATTTTGCTCATAGACAAGGATAGTATCTGCAAAATTCATACCTATCATGTGAGGGATATTTTGTATATCTCTTCGATATTTATGTGTGTTGATCTATAGGTAAGATAATTAAAACCTAGCAATTCTTCACTTTGGCCAGCAGATGATCATTGAACACAGTTTTTAATGAGTAAAAACAAAGCTAAAACATATTGCCCTTGACACTCTAGTGGCCCTAGCTGTTAAGCATTGTGCTGTCAACTCAAAGACAGGTGTTTCTAATCCACCAGCTACTCCTCAGGAGAAGGGTGGGCAATCTTCTCCCAAGCGCATTACAACCTCGGACAACCTGCTGGAGGGTCAGCTAGGAGTCAGCTCCTACTCAACAGCACATAAAAAGAAGTGACTATTGAGTTGATGTGTGAGGAGTAGAACTTTTCCAGTGGATTTCTAAGGTTGTCATCTTCCTAAGGCAGATCACTAGGCCTTTCTTCTTAGGGACAGCTAAGTAAATTCAAACTATCATTATCCTGGTTAGTTTGAGTACTTCACCACGTACCCCATCCAGGGACTACAAAGTAAAAAATGTTTCATATCATTTACCTTTCTTATTCTATTACTATTTTAGCTGCCACCATATTGGCTCCTGACTCATGGGGATCTGATCAAAGTGATACAAAATATTTCTCACTCCTTCAGTGATGTTGGTAGCAGCCACGGAGTCTTCAAGAAATAAGAAATTCTGTACCATCTGAAAATAGTTCCTGTTGGTGCCTTCATTTAAAGAGCACTTTTTTTAAAGATTAAAGGGAAATGTTTTCTGATAAAATCATTTAGTACAGGTTTCTAACACAAAAATACAAATTAGGTGCCTGTAAATTATTGAGTCAGAAAACTGTATTGTATTTTAAGTCAGGTTTTGTGAGTAGACAAGTCTATTTTAGGAAATAAATACTTTTTTATTAAAAAAATATTTCTCACTTATGTATCACTTTTATGATGGATTAAAGGTCAGATAATTTTGGTCACTAGGGTCTGCACTGGTTGACTTTTGGAAGGTGATTGCCAGGTCTTTTGTTCATGTTGTTGTTGCTATGTGTCATTAAGTCACCTGTGACTCATAGCAATTTAAAATACATTAGCTCTGAACCCTGCCCTTCTCCTTTTTCCAGTCACTGAATCAATCCATCTCATCCAGGATCTTCCATTCCTGCACTGTCCCTCCACACTTCCAAGCATGATGCCCTTCTCCAAAGACTGGTCCCTCCTGGCCATGTGCACAAAGTATTTGAGATAGAGCTACAAAATCCTTGCCTCTAAGGAGCAACTTGGTTTCACCCTCTCCTGCACAGACCTGTTTATTCTCCTAGCAGTCTACAGTATGTTCAACACTTCTCCAACACAACTGAAAAGCATCGAGCCTTCTATCATCCTTAGTTATTGTCCAGCTTTCTGATGAATTGCAAGCAATTGCAAAGACCATGAGTTCTAGCAGGCACACCTTACTCTCCAGACTGATACCGTTGTTCTTCAGTACTCTAGACAGGTCCTTGACAGCAGACTTTTCGAGTGCAATTTGTCTTTTGATTTCCTTACTGCTGATGCTGAAAGTGTTTCTTGTGGAACCAAGCAAGCTAAAGTTATCAACAATCTCAATCTCTTCTCCATCTATGATGAAGCTGCCAGTTGGCCCAGTGGTGAGAATCTTTGTCTTCTTGATGTAGAGCTTTTTGAAGACTAGCAAACGCTTCATATCCTCAGTTTCAGCAAGCAAGATGGTGTCATCTGCGTATCACAGGTTGTTGATGAGTCTTCATCATAAAGTTCAACCTCCTGAAAGATCTGTTCTGCATATAGATTGAAAAGATATGGCAATAGAATGCATCCCTGATGCACACCTTTTCTGATCCTGAACCATGTAGTGTTTCCCTGCTCTGTTCTGACTACTGCTTCCTGGTCCGAGTATAGGTTTTTGCATGAGCACAATCAAGTGTCTGGGCACAGTCTATTTTAACCAGAAAGCTCTGCTGAATGTGTTGAGCATTATAGCACACACAGGCCAAGTGGTAGCTGCACATGACATATTGACCAGGAATTGAACCTGGCTCTCTAGCATGAAAGACAAGAAGTCCATCACTGAATCATCAGTCCTGGACATAATTTAGCTAAATTTTCCAATTTTTTTGTTTTATTTAAGCAATCCTAATTTAAAATTATAATACTATAATCTACATTTATATAATTTCAATTATTTATTATAAAGTAATTTTTAAAAGTATACGTAAAAGATAATTTTCATTTTTTCCCTTTTACACTTGTGCTTACTTTTGTTTTTATGAAAATGCCTTCCAATTTTGTATTGAGAACAATAACATCTTAATTCTAATCTTTTATGTCATTAAGCTTAATAGGACACAAATGGAAAATCTTGATTGTGTTAGTGATTTTGCTGAAATAAAGGCAAGAGAAATTAAGTCCATGGAATAAATATATAGGTTATGAATTATGTATAGCTCTTATTAGTCATTTAAATATTACCAACCAATCAAACAGAGCACTCAAATATGCAAACTAATAAGTTCTATTGTCTTTTATATTTTGCTAACTTTTACTTACATAAAAACCATACGTTTACACATATTTTTCCGATTTTTAATTACAAAGGCATTTGTCACGGTAAGAGGCTAGAGCATGTTTTATGTAAAGGCCTTTTGGTATGATTTATAATTTTTAAGGATTTAAAGAGATTGGTGGATATCCATTTCTACTTTCTACCTGGGCCCTGCAAATGTATAGAGTGAGCCTATGTATGAAGATTTAACAGAAAAAGCAATAGCACCTTCAAAAGCCCTGAAACAGCAAAAATACTTGGCATGTTTTGGGAACTGAAAGAAGCCCAGTAGAGCAGAGTTTGGTAGGTAAGTTTGGGAAAGTGGGCAGAGGCATTGCCAATATAATAATAAAGACTCAAATCTTTCCCCAGAAAAGAGAAAGCACTGGAGGATTTGAAGCTGCAGAAGTGGCTCTGGCTGATACGGAGAATTATCTCTAGGGGAACAAGAGTGGAAGCTGTTGCATTAGTTCTGGCAACATTCTGGAAAAGGAAGGGAAGCATGCACAGCTTGACTGTGATCCACATCCCTGCACTGTGCATAAACTCCAATTGCTGATATGGTATATGTTCTGGGAATTTTCTCAGTAATAACAACAACAAAAACAAGATCAGTTAAAAGAAAGAACAGATGCATATTAATTGTGGTGTTGGCATAGAATACTGAACATTCTGTGGACTGTCAGAAGAAGGAAAAACTCAATCTTGGAAGATGAAGAGCCAGAATGTTCCACAGAGGCAAGGATTGTAAGACTTCTTGTTTTCTCTGGACACATCGTCCAGAAGGCCCAATTGCTAGGAAAGGATACTCTGTTTAGGGCAGCAGAAAGAAAGGAAACTTTTCGTGAGATAAATTGGCGCAACAGTTGCCACATGGGCTTTAAAAAATCAACTATTTTATTTTATATATTTTTAAATTTTCCTAGTTTATTTACAAAATTTGAATACAAATTTGAACAAATTTCTTTCAATTTCCCTCAACCCCCACCCCTCAAATTGTATACAACCCCATGATTAATGCCCCCCCTGCACATCCTCATCCCTCTGCTTCCACCATCTCCCACCCCTCTTGGATCCTTATACTCATTCTACAATAATGGTTTTATATAATATTTCTCCTTGTGGGACTGAGTTGGTTCACTCAGCATTATGCTCTACAATCCCTCCCAAGCTGGGTAATAATTTACAAAATCACTGATCCTTCTTGCTGCATAGTATTCCATTGTGTGAATGTACCATTATTTCTCAATCCATTCAACTATGGTTGGACATTTGGACTGTTTCCATATTCTTGTGATGGTGAATAATAGTGCTATGACCATCAGTGTACAAATCTCAGTTTGTGCCTCAGTTCTTATATTCTCAGGGTATATTCCAAGTAATCGAGTGGGTTATATGGAATTTCTATGATCAGCTTTTTAAACTGTTTTCCAGAATGGTTGTACCATTTTACAATCCAACAGTTTTGAATGAAGACTGGGCAACATTTTATTTTGTTAAGCATAAGACTGTCACAAGTTGGAGCCAATTTGATGACAACTAACAATAAGCCTGAGGAGGATATGCAATCTTCTCCAACACAATCTATTGTCTCTGAAAACCTACAAGGAGGTCAACTATGCATCAGTTTCAACTTGGTGGCACACACCACCAACACAGTAAGCCCAGGCCTTGAAGTCTCCTGATTGTTGTTGTTGTTGTTATGTGCCGTTGAGTTGCCTGCGCCTCATAGTGACTCTGTGTACAGCAGCCCTAAACCCTGCTCTATTCTGTGCCAATTGTATTGTCTCTGACACACCTACACCCATTACTCCAGTCACTCATCGAGGGTCTTCCCCTCCTGCACTATCCATCCACCTTCCCAAGCATGGCATCCCTCTCTAAGGACTGGTCCCTCCTTCCTTGCAACATGTCCAAGCTTCAGAATCCTTTACTCCAAGGAGCAGCCTGGTTTCACCCTCTCCAGGACAAAACTGTTCATTTCTCAGCAGTCCATGGTGTATCCAATACTATTCTCCAAGACCACAGCTCAAAGGTATCAATTCTCCTTCTATCATCCCTAGTCATTGTCCAGCTCTCTGATGCATAGCAAGTGATTGCAAAGATCATGGCCTGTACCAGGTGCACCTTAGTCTCCAGACAGGCATTGTTGCTCTTAGTACTTTAGAGCGGTCTCTAATCGGAGACTTTCCCATCGAGATATGTCTTTTAATTTTCTGGATGCTGGTGCCAAGAGTGTTGATTGTGGAGCCAAGTAATATCAAAAGGTTGGCAGTTCAAATCCACCCACGGATGCTGAGCGAGAGAAGTCTGGTGATCTGCTTCCTAAAAGTCACAGCCTTCAAAACAGCACAGCGCACAGTTCTTCACTGACACACACATGGACTCACCTTGAATCTTAGTCACCTTCATAGCTGTTGGTGTGGGTTTTAATCCTAGTGTAGCTATTCCCATTCGAGTTACCCATCAACTAACCCATGTAAGATTTTAACAAGATAGCTAAAGGGTTGCCCATTACACTTCCTTCAGGCTTTGAAATGCTCTGATTTTAAGTGTATTTGGTGGAACACAGAAGTATTTGACTCTTAAAAGATATTATTTGACCTTAAAAGGGGTTTTACAAACCAAAGGAATGAATCTATATAGGCAGAAGTGTTTGCACGGCTATCATATGTTCTGTTGCAACATTACTCATGGTTGTTGGCTCTGTACACA
Organism: Elephantulus edwardii; assembly: GCF_000299155.1. NCBI lineage: Eukaryota > Metazoa > Chordata > Mammalia > Macroscelidea > Macroscelididae > Elephantulus > Elephantulus edwardii. Next base: position 2,133,278 of record NW_006400029.1, on the reverse strand, counting down.
CCTGCATGTATGCCTATATGTAGGTCTGATTTTTAGAACTAGTGAGTTTGATTAAGTAACATCAAATGTTCTGTGAACCTACAGTTCTAAGTACTCAAAGTAATGTCATAAGATATTAGAATAAAAAGCACATATAAGGACCAGCTGTTCTGACCTTTTGTTGTACAGATAAAGACAAAACTGATGTGAGAGCCAAGGCCACACAGCTGGTTTGTGATGGGGATGGCCAGGAGCACAGGCTTTAAGACTTCCACACCAAAAAGTAAGAATCTTTCCCTGGGGATGAAACAAATGCCTCCCATAGACCAGCATGGCCTTAGAAGAGATCTCAAAATGTCTTCTTAGAGTTTCTGAAGATTTTTGTCATTAGTTGCTATATAGGATCTCACAACTTCTAAGAAGCTAAAAAAAAATAAATAATTCATAGATGTAATCCTATTGGTCTTCACCATCAACCATTTTATCAGCCAACATTTCTGGAGAGTCTACCTTGTGCCCAGCCCAGTGATGCTGAGGATATTGAAAAGAACAATGTGTCCTCAAGGTGTTCCCTGTTTATGTGTGAGTTTGTGGAAACAAGAGATAGAGACATTGATGATTCTCAAGCAGTGGGTTTGGTGCTGAGAGGGAGAGTAATAGAGGTGAAAGGGAGGATGCAGTACTAACAGGAAAGGAAAAAGAGGGGAGGCTTCTGGACCAAGTGAACTAACAGGAATTACACAGAAGGAGAGAGGGCAAAGGTAGTTTTAGGAAAGGGCCCAGTATATGCAAAAAGAAATGCAGACTGGGACATATTGGAAGAATTTCAAGATATCACTGGAGCACAGAGGGGAAGAAAGAAGAGACAGCATAGTGAAGTGGGCAGGGCTAGGCTTCTTAACCCCTCTGCACTGCTGATAGTAATTTACTTACTCATTGCAGTCCAGCTGAATCATGTCATTGGCACCAATGTGGAAATCCCAGTGCTCCACACTACTCCTGAATCAAGAAAGGCCTAGAAGAGAGCTGTATCCGAGTCACACCTTATACCCAGCTTCCCACCAGCCATCTCTTCTCCATGGCAGAAGTCTTCAATATGTGATATCTGTGAGTGAAAATCAAGGACAGTCTTTAAAGTTCAGGGACGGGTGGGAGGGCAGCTGTGGTATGGGCTGAGCATGACTAGGACCTCCTTCTCCAGCAGCACCTAGTGGATGCTTCCTTATTTCTCCTCTTCCCAGTGACTGGCTTCCCACTGGCCTTGGTCATGGGTTTAACCAAAGACAATCCCAGAGTTTATTTCTAAAAACAGCACATGCTCAGAAAAGATAGTACGTAACTGTCATGAAAGAAGGGCTCAGTATATAGTTACCAAATGAATGAATGCATGAAGACATACGTAGGAATTCCTTGCTTTGTTTTTCTATCTGTGCCTTCTTTTATTTGCCAACACCCCTCCCAGATGTCTGTCTCAGTGACAGAAGGAAGAGCCCTGAGAGTGCCAGTCTTTATGCCAATGTCTTGCTGTTACGAGTGTCTCACAGTCAGCATTCCTGGTGCACATACCTGAGAGCCAAATGTGCTTCAGAATTCTGAGTATTTTCAGAGTTTCAAAAGGGAATAGAGGACCAAAAGGGTCCCTGGTGGCACATGGTTAAGGGTTAGGCTGCTAACCGTTAGCTCAGTGGTTCAAACCACCAGCCACTTCTCATGAGAAAGAGGTGGCAGACGAAGATTAGAGATTTGACAACCCTACAGTTTCACTTTATTCTGTAGAATCACTGTGAGTTGGAATCAGTGTGGCAGTTACAGGAATATAGCTCAATATAATAGGTTCCTGGTGTGCAGGGAAGCACCCTATAATCAAACATATTACTGTGTTTGCAGTAAAATATAAGAGTATTCACATTAAGTAAGAGGACATAAATCTCAGATGAGTTGTGGGTAGGCCTGTCTTCAAATGAGTTATGGAATATTTCTGGTTTCCAGCATGTGGTGGTGATGTTAGATGCCACTGGGTTAAGTATGACTCATAACAACCCTATGAGCAACTTCCCTGAGTCCCTGAGCTGTGTCCTATCCTGAGTATGCCATCCTCATACTCACCTCGGAAATACTTGAACTCATTGCTGCAGTCACTGTGCCTTTATCCATCTCGTTGAGGGTTTTCCTCTCTTTCACTGACCCACCATCTTTCCAAGCCGGATGTCCCTTTCCAAAAAAACCCAGTCTCTCCTAGCAACATGTCTAAAGTATGAGTCAGAGATTGTGTGGAGCTGTGAAATCCTCATTTTATAAATGAGGCAACTGACTTCAGATAGGTTGAGGTGCATGCCCAAGGTCACACACTCAGCGGGAGCAGTCAGGATTAGGACATGGCTTTATGCAACTCGGAGCTCCACACTACTCCAGACTACTCCGCTGTCGCCAGAGGCAAACAGGAGTAAATGCAGCCCTTTCCCGCTCTCGGATGCAAGGAACCATTGGAAAGATCCACTTCCGAAAGAAGGTATTTGGAGGCGCGTGCAACAGCAATGCCGCCATCTACTGGACATAGAGAAAAATAACATCTGAAACCCTCCAAAGAAGCACAGCCTTGAAGTAGGTCATTATTGACCCTCCAGCGATTTTTCAGAGTGTAAACGACATGGGAGGAGATTGTCCATCTTTCTCCCGTAGAACCGTTGGGGGATTCGAACTACCGGAGAGATGTCGACTTTGGATTAGCAGTGAAACTCTGTGGACTGCTCCATCAGAGCTCCCTTAGCAAAAAAAGAGAGGTTTTCTTTTGTATAGTTTGGATTTATTTTGGTTTGGGCTGGGTCTTTTGGGGTTTTGATATTGTTATTGTTTTATTTTAATTCTGGTAAGGAACTTTCTAAAAAGGTCGTTGAACTGCCTTTCCCTTATAGATTAGATTCCTTGGCTCTGGGCTCTCTCTCTCATCATTGATTGAGGCATGGCTTTTTATTTCTTAATTTACGAAGGTATTTTCAGTACGCTAGTTATTGTTGGATCCACAATTAACATTTTTGGTACCAGCAGTCAGGAAAAAAAGGAGACGTCTCCAAATTATTGAGGAGTAGTAATGTCAGTTTGAGAACTAAAATGCCATTCAGGCCATAGTCTTTTTGATCCCTTGTTCTGCATATGAAAGCTGAACAATGAATCAAGATGACAGGAGAAGCATTGATGCCTTTGAACTGTGGTGTTGGAGAAGATCTCTCAACATCCCATTGACGACCAGGAGGACAAACAGCTATGTCTTGGAGAGGGTGCAGCCAGAGTGCTCTCCGGAGGCAAGAATCATGGGGCTTCACCTCACATATTTGGGGCCTATTGCTAGAAGGTGCTATTTCTTGGAGAGGGACATGATGCTAGGAAGGGTGGGGGGTCAGCAAAGGAGAGGAAGACTCTCGACCAGGTGGATTGACATGGTGACTGGCACAGAATAGAGCAGGGTTCAGATCTTTTGTTCATACAGTCACTGTGAGTCATACTTGACTCAACGACACTTAACAACAGCAACAACAAGTTATTGTTGTTCCGTACTGTCAAGTCGGAGCCCACAACTCATAGTTGACTCTTCAGTGTGTTTTCAGAGGCACTACATCACACAGGAAAAGATCATTTTTCTTTCTTTCCCATTGAACAGTGAATAATTCCATGCCTTTTTGTTAGCTTTGCAACTCCTTACCACTAAGCAACCAGAGCTCCGTAGTAAGGTAATTAATATACATAAACTCACCACCTAAAACTAGAAGCTAGGGCCTTGGTCATAACCTCTATCTAGTTATTCTACACTTCATCCTCTCATGATCATCATCCCCTTGCTCTGCTTTTTGTACAGGTTTGTTGCATCTATTACATTCCTTGAAATTATTTTTTCCTTGAGTCTGACCCTTTTAGAGAGCTCTGGTATTAAGAAGCTGTGCAGCAATCCTGAAGGCATGCAGTTCAAATCCATGGAGAAGGATGGGAAATCTCCTCCCATTTGATTGACTGCCTCTGAAAACTAGCTGAAGGATCAGCTCTGTGTTGGTTCTGACTCGAAAGTACACAACGCACAACTGAACCTTTTAATAGTGTACTGCTGATATTTGTCCATATTGTTGCATATCTCAGTTGTTCTGTCATCTTCACTCTTGGGTAATTTTTCGTTCTCTGACAATTTCAGAATTTATTCATCAACTCTGCCATAAACTAGCTACTTGAGTGTTTCAAGGATTTTTCTCTATTGTAGAAAAATGGTGCTAGGAACATCTTGTGTGTATTTTCTGCTGTACAAATTATATGTGACAAAATTTCCATGTAGCAGCCCGTAAGGAGCCCTGGTGATACATGTAGCTAAGTACTTGACTGCTAACTAAAGTTTAGAGGTTCAAACCCACCAAATGACCCTTGGGGAAAGATGGGGCAGCCAGCATCTATAAAGATTTACAGTCATGGGAACTTTCTGGGCACTTCAATTCTGTCCTACAGAGTTGCTACAAGTGGGAGTCAACTCCATGATGATGTATTTATATCAGAGCACATAAGACTATTCAGCTTAGGAGATAATAACTTTTTAAAGTGGTTGCATCACTAGCCACTCGTACAAGAAGGCATGGTACTTTCTGAAAAGTTTCAATGTAGGCAAATTCTTTTTTGTATGGTGACTCCATCTTTTGATGCTTCCTAGATGATTCAAGATTGTTCCAATAGCGTCTCTCAGTGTTGCAACTCTAGGCTTGAATTTGTTTTTCAGTTCTTTCTACCTTAGAAATACCAAGCAAGTCCTTCCTTTTTTATTCTCCAACTCTAGCTCTTTGCACATTCCATTAAAACACTTTATCTTCTTGAGCAGCCCTTTGAAATCTTCTGTTCATCTCTTTCGCTTTAGCGTCTCTTCCCTTTGTTTTAGCTTCTTGATTCTCTAGTGCAATTATCGTCTCTTCTGAGATGCATTTTGATCTTTTCTTTATCCTATTTTTGTAATGACTTTTTGTTCTCTTCATGGATGATATCTTTGATGTCATCCCACAACTCATCAGATCTTGTTCGGTCATTAACTTTCAATGCCCAAATTTATTTTTGAGATGATTTTTAAATTCAGGTAGGAAAACCTCAAACTTATATTTTAATTCTGACGTTGAGTAAAGAGAAAGACAGTTCTAGCTGCATTGAAGGGAATGACAAAAAGTAAGGCTCCAGGAATCGATAGGGTACCAATTGAAATGCTCCAAATAACAGATGCAGCCCTGGACATACTCACCAGTCTGTGCCAGGAAATTTGGAGGGCAGCTACCTGGGGAACAGACTGGACGAGATCCAAATTTCTTCCCATTCCTAAGAAGGGTGGCCCAACAGATTGTGGAAATTATTGAACAGTATAATTAATATCACACGTAAGCAAAATATAGCTGAAGCTGAGGAAAATTAAACCAACTCCACAGGAGCCAAAATATGACTTGGATTTCATACCACCTGAATTTCAGAATCATCTCAGGAACAGGTTTGAGGCCTTGAACACTAATGAGCGAAGACCAGATGAGTTGTGGGAGGATGTC
>NW_006400029.1:2120099-2125915 GCF_000299155.1 Elephantulus edwardii | reverse complement strand
AGTGCGGTTGGCGCAGGATAGAGCAGGGTTTAGGGCTGTTGTGCATAGGGTCGCTATGAGTCGGAAACGACTCGACGGCACATAACAACAACAACAAGCAAAATATTGCTGAAGGTCATCCAAAATCCACTAGAATAGTACATTAACAGAAAAATGCCAGAAATTCTGGGTTTAAAAGAGGCCATAGCACCAGGGATATCATTGCTGATGTCAGATGGATCTTAACTGAAAGCAGAGAATACCAGAAAAATATGTATTTGGGCTTTAATGACTATACAAAGGCTTTTGACTCTATGAATTATAACAAACTATGGCTAACCCTGAGAAAAATGAGAATTCCAGTTATGCTTATATAAAACTTATACCTAAACTAGAATCTTTTATCCAAACAAAGCAAGGGAATACTCCATGGTTTAGAATTGGGAAAGATGTGCATCACGGGTATAGTCTTTCTTTATACCTATTGAATCTGTTCATTAGAACAGATAATTAGAGAAGAACAGATCATTAGAGAAATTGGACTTTATGAAGAAGAGTGTGGCATAGGATTGCAGAAAGACTCATCAACAACCTGTGTTATTCGGATGACATAACCTTACTTGCTGAAAGTGGGGTAGAGGTGCTTGTTGCATAGGATCAGGGAGAGCAGCTTTGAATATTGATGACATCACAACATCAAGAAAACAAAAGTCTTCAGCACTGGGCCAGTGAACAACATCATGATACATGGAGAGAAGATTGAAATTGTCAATGACTTTATCTTGCTTGGATCCACAACAGTTTTGGTATGAGTATTCTGGAGATCTGGGGATCTATATCATCGTGAAAGTCTGCTGTCAGGGATCTCTCCAAGTTCCAAAGTGCAATGATGTCAGTCTAGAGACAAAGATGTGCCTAATTAAAGCCATAACCTTTCCAATCACCTGCTATGCATCTGAAAACTGGACAATGAATAAAGATGACAGAAGAATTGATGTCTCTAAGTTGTGATGTTGGAAAAGAGTACTGAGTATCCCATGGACTGCCAAAAGAACAAACAGAAATGTCTTAGAGAGAAAACAAAGCGTTCCTTGGAAGCAAAGGTAGCAAAGCTTCATCTCTCACACTTTGGGCATGTTACTAGGAGAGGATATTCCTTGGAGAAGGACATCATGCTTGCAAAAGTGGAGGGTGAGTGAAAGAGAGGAAGGCTTCAATGAAATAGATTGACAGAGTGACTACAGCAATGTGATCAAGTGTGTCGAGGTTGATGAGGATGACACAGGACAAAGTTCAGATCTGTTTTTCACAGGGTTGCTATGTGTCGTGCACAACTTGACAACACTCAACAACAACAATAGCAAGGTATAAGTTATTCTATGGCTTCCTACTTGCCCTGGTACTTGGTATTATTGTGTTTTCTATTTACCAATCAAATGGGAATGATACTTTTATTTACATTTCTCTGGTTCCTAATAACTGAGTATGTCCTTATATCCTTATTGAACAATAATTCTTTCTCATCTAGAATATATTCTTCCTTTTCATATGTCTTAATTGTGTTACATATACTTTTCTAGTTCCCTTTATTGAATACTCACTTACAGCCATGATATATATATATTAGATATAGATATATATAATATATATATTGTTGTTATGTACCATTAAATCAGAACTGACCTATAGCTGACCCTTCCTTGATGGGTTTTCAGAAGCAGGTAATGGCATGAAAGGAGGAGACTGCCCATCCTTCTCCCACGGAGCAGCTGGTGGCCTCAAACCGTGTGCCTTCAGGATTGCAGCACATCTTCTTGCCACATATAACAAATATGAATATTTTCTTTTTAAGCACTATTTTCTTGTATTTTCATTGAAAACATGTACAGCAGAACAAGTTCCTAGTCAACAATTTGTACACCTGTTGTTCAGTAATATTAGCTACATTCCTCATATTGTATAGTCCCATTACTTCTATTCTAGTTATTCTAATCGTTTTAACCTGGTCTCACAGCCCTTTAACATTTTTTATCTATGCGTTAGAGCATTTATTGATAATTTATTGTTTGTTTTTATTGTTTGGTGCCATCAAGTCAGCTACAACTCATAGTGATCCTGTGAACAGCAGATCTGAACCTTGCATTATCCTATATCACCTGCACTATCTCTGATGTGCTAGAGCCCGTGGCTACAGTCACTGTGCCAGTCTGTCCTGCTGAGGCCTTTCCTCTCTTTTGCCGACCTTCTTGTCCAAGTATAATGCATTTCACAAGGATTGGCTCCTCTTCACAACATGACTAAAGTATGTGAGGCAAAGTTTTACCATTGCTGCCTCTAAGGTTGCACTACCTTCAAGACAGACTTGCTTCATTTTTTTTTAACACCATAAATACACTTAGTTCTAGCAATCAGATCAGAAGATGTATTGCATTGGGTAAGTCTAAAGTCAGGGACCTCTCCAAATTTACGAGGAAATTATGTTAGTTTGAGGAGTAAGGTGCACCTGATTCAGACCATGGTGTTTTTAGTCACTTGCTATGCATCTGAGATCTGGACAATGAATAAGAATGACAGTAGAAAAATTGCTACCTTTGAGTTGTGATGTTGGACAAGCATACTGAATATCTCATGGACTGCCAAAAGAACAAACAAATATGTCTTGGAGAAAGTGAAGCCAGAGTAGAAGCAAGGATGGCAAAGCTTCATCTCACATACTTTGGGTGTGGTGCTAAGAGAAGCTATTCCTTGCGGAAGGCCATTATGCTGGGAAAGTTGGAAGGATGGTAAAGGAAAAGAACACTTTCAACCAGATAGGCTGAAAAAATGATTGCAGCAATGAGAGCAAGTGTATCAGAGATTGTGAGGTTGGCACAGAATAGGGCAGGATTCAGATCTGTTGTTCACAGTCACTATGACTCACTCAATTTGATGGCACCTAACAACAACAACAACACGGGGCCATTGAGTACTCTTCACCACCACAACTCAAAAGTATAAATTCTCCTTCTGCCATATTTATTAATTGTCCAATTTCAGAAACATATGAAGCAATTAAAATTACCAAGACTCGAATTGGGCATACCTTGACTTTAAAACTGACATTCTTGCTCATTAGCACTTTGGAGAGGTTCTTGACAGCAGATTTTCCCAATGACTCATTCTTAATTTCTTGTCTGAATAAAATCATTGACAACTTAGAAGTCAGAGGACACTCAGAATGTTGCACTAGAACGCTGAGAAACCAAAACAAAGGGACGAAATCAGGAAGTTAATGAGTTGGACAGAAAATTTCAAAGGGCAACTTGGAAAGACAAAGCAAACTTTTATAATGAAATATATAAAGAGCTGAAGTCAGAAAATCAAAAGGGATGAACTTGCTCAGCATTTCTCAAGTTGAAGGAATTGAAGAAAAGAAAGCTAGCCTCAAGTTAAAATACCTAAAAAATGCTATAGGCAGAATAGTAAATGTTCCAAGAAGAAGACAAAGAAGATGGAAGAAATACACACAGTCACTGTACAAAAAAATTAGGTGACACAGAATATGAAGTAGCATATAATCAAGAACCAGTGGTAATAAAGGAAGAAGTTCATGCTGCTCTGATGGAATTGGCAAAAAACAAGGCCGACGATGGAATACCAATTAACATATTTCAACAAACGAACACCGCCCTGAATGTGCACATCAAGTTGTGTCAAGAAATCTGGAGGACAGCTACCTGGCCAATTGGCTGGAAGAGATCAACATTAATTCCCATTTCCAAAAAAGGTGATTCAACAGAGAGTGGAAATTATCAAATAATATCACATGGATAAGTTTGCTGTCAAGGAGCCCTCTACAGTATCGAAGATCAATGTCATTCTAAAGACTAAGGTGTACCTGATCCAGACCATGGTCTTTGAAATTACTTGCTATGCATCAGAGAGCTGGACAACAACTAAGGATGATAGAAGAAGGACCGATGCCTTTAACTTGTAGTGCTCGAGAAGAGTGTTGAACATATCATGGACTGCCAGGAAACAAACAGATCTGTCCTGGAAATGGGTGAAACCAAGCTGCTTCCTGGAGGCAAGAATTTTGAAGCTCCATCTCACATACTTTGATCATGTGGCCAGGAGGGACCAGTCCTTGGAGAAGAACATCATGCTTTAAAGAGTGGATGGCCAGTGTAGGAGAAGATCATCCAAGATTAGATGGATTAATATATTACTGGAGAAATGGGCTTAGGTCTCTTGGAGAGAGAGTTGGCTGAGGTTAGGGCAAGGTTCAGAGCTATGAGTCACAGGCAACTCGACACTCTAAGCAACAACAAGATCACATGAAAGCAAAAAATTGCTATAGATTATTAAAAAATGACTAGAAAAATACATCAACAGAAAATTACCAGAAAAACAAAAATTCTGAGTTTAGAATAAGCCACGGCACTAGGGATATTATTGCCAGTGCCAGATGGATCTTGGCTGAAAGCAGCGAATAACAGAAGGATGTCTATTTGTGTTTTATCGATTATGTAACGTATTTGTGTGGATCACAACACATTGTGGCTTTAATGAGAAGAATGGCAATCCCAGAACATTTGAGTGTGCTCATGCAAAACCTGTACCTCGACCAGGAAGATGTCGTACAAACAGAGCAAAGGAACACAAGAGTGAATATACCCCAAAGAAACCATAACCGCCACCCAAGCAGATATATGCACACCCATGTTTATAGCAGCTTTGTTCACAATAGCAAAGAGTTGGAAACAACCTAAGTGTCCATCAACAAACGAATAGAGAAGCTATGGTATATTCACACAATGGACTACTATGCTGCATTGAAAAGCAAGGAACTCATGAAATATTATTCAAAATGAGTGACCCCAGGAGGACATTATGCTGTATGAAATATCTCAGTCACAAAAGGCAAATACTGTATGGTGCCACTGTTGTAAAACAGGACTGACATTAGGGTTGGGGGAAGACTAAGAAAGATAGGATAAATTATGTATACTGCATTGAAACAGATGAGGGAGAAAACTCTTTAAAAGGGATACGTGATTAGGTATTATTGTCATGACAGGCATCCAGAACAAAGCCTGTATGGTGGAGTGGACTTGGAGGAGAGATTGTATAAAAATGAAAGAATTTTACTTTTCAAAGAGAAGAGCAAACTGGGGGTGGGGGTGGAGAGGTGGGCAGGGAGAAAAGTGCTACAATGAATGAATGGAAATCCAAACTCTCTGTACATTTTCATTAAAATTAATAATAATAATAACCCACCAAAAAAGAGATATCTGATTAAATTATTCTATCATGCAAAAAAAAAAAAAAAAGAAAGAAAAGAGTGAATCAGGGATGTATCCTTTCTCCATACCTTTTCAATCTATATGTGGAACAGGTCATCATTCAGGAGGCTGCACCTTATGAAGAAGAATGTGACATCAGGTTTGAAGGAAGACTTATCAACAACTTTTGTATGCATTTCCATTATGAATGTAGAAATATTACCTGTTAAATCTGTATATGGTCCTGAGTGGAGTCTATTCACCTATCCATATCTATCTGTCTTGTATATCTATATATCTGCTGTTGAGTTTATCTTATGCATACCTCTCTGTGTATTCCCTTCCTTTAGTGGTATTGTTAATTTGTTGTGTATTTTTGTTTGTTTGTTACTTTGGATTTTTTAAAGGGCATTTAGTGCAGAAAATCAATGACCACAGCTTTCAATATGGATTATATCTCAACACCAAGAAAACAAAAGTTCTCACAATTGGTCCAATAGGCAACATCACGATGTTGTTGTGTTGTTATGTGTCATTGAGTCACTTGCACCCAATGTAAAAGAGCCCTAAACC
>NW_006400029.1:2110560-2118589 GCF_000299155.1 Elephantulus edwardii | reverse complement strand
TCAATCTCTTCACCATCCATCCTGATGCTGCCAATTGGTCCAGTGGTGAGAATCTTTGTCTTCTTGACATTGAGCCTCAAACCATATTGGAGGCTGCAGTCCTTGAACCCTGCAGCAGGTGCTTCAGGTCCTCCTCAGTTTCAGCAAGCAGGGTTGTGTCAACTGCATAACGCAGATTTTTGATAAATCGTCCACCAATCTTGACCCTGGGATTCCTATTCTCAGAGTCTGCCACAGTTTTTTTCTGATCCAAACAGTCAAACGCATTTCCATAGTCAATGAAACACTCCTCTGGTACTTTCTGCTTTCAGCCAAGATCCATCTAACATTAGCTATAATATCCCTATTACCAAGGCCTCTTCTAAATTCAACCTGCACATCTGGCAGTTCTCTGTAGACATGCTATGCCAGTCATTTTTGGATAATTTTCAGCATGATACATCATGCTAGATCACGATAGATGGAGAGAAAAATTAATGTTTTACTTGAGTCCACAATCACCATTCATGGCGGCAACACTCAAGAAGTAAAAAATCATGTTACATTGAGGAAGTCTACTGTCAAGAACTTCTCCAAAGTACTGAAGAACAAAGATGTCAATTTAAAGGTTGTTGTTGTTTATTCTTGAGTTGGAACAGACCCATAGTGACCCTCCAGCATCTTTTCAGAGGCAGTTAATTGTATGGGAGAAGATTGCCCATCTTTCTCCCATGAAGCAGCCGGTGGTCTCAAAATGTGTGCCTTCAGGACTGCAGTGCAGCTTCTTGCCACTAGGTCACCAGAAGTGTACCTGATCCAAGCCATTGTCTTTTCTATTGCTTCCTATGCATTTGAAATTTGGGCAATGAATAAAGTACACTACAGAAAAATTGATGCCTTTGAATTGTGTTGGAGAAGAGTACTGAATGTGTAAGTATGTGCCATTTCTTTTATGTCACTTATAGCTCGAGGCCACCAGCTGTTCCGTGGGAGGATGGGCAATCTCCTCCCGTGTAACTAACTAACTGCCTCTGAAAACCTGCTGGAGGGTCAGCTATGCGTCGGTTCTGACCAGACAATGCAAACAACAAGAACATTCAATAAAGCTGTTAAGAAAAGGAGATCATTTTTTTCACACACTACTGAAAATTGATTCTTGTAATAAACTTATAAATCTATTCAAAACTCATGGACTGCCAAAGCAACAAACAGATCTGTGTCAGAGGAAATCTAATCAGGGAGCTCCTTGGAGGGGAGAATGGTGAACTTCATCTCACACACTCTGGGAATGTTATCGGAAGAAGCTATGCCTTGGAAAATGACTTCATAAAGGTAGAGTTAATAAAAGAGAGGAAGACTCTCAAAGAGACGGATGGACACAGTGACTGTGGCAGTGGGCTTGAGGATGGTAGAGATGGTCAGGACGGATCAGGATAGGGCAAGTTTCCAATCTGTTGTTCAAAAGGTTGCTATGAGTCATAGTCAACTTGAGGGTAACTGACAGCAACAATTACCCACGTCATATATTCCTTTCTCTCATGGGTCCTTAGCTTATGTATATACAAATAGTTAACTTGACTAGCTGCTAAGCGAAAGGTTGATTTTTTGAGTCTATTGAGAGGCATCTTGATTGCATGTTCGATCTATCTCCGACTGTAAAAGTTGGTAGAAATCATCTATTTCTTCTTCTTTGGCTCTGGTTGTTGGTGCATATATCTGATGGTATTCACTGGACTTCCTTGTAAGCGTATGGATATAATCCTGTCACTCACGATGTTGTACTTCAAGATGGATCTAGAAACTACTTTTTTTTACTATGAAGGCAACCCCATTTTTCCTTGTCTTTTCATCTCCAGAGTCATATATCATATGGTCATCTGACTCAAAATGCCCCATGCCAGTCCATCTCATCTCTCCAATGCCTAATATGTCAATGTTAATGCGTTCCATTTCTTCCTTAACAATTTCTAATTTTCCTACTTTTACAGTCAGAGATAGATCGAACATGCAATCAAGATGCATTGATAATAATGGGTGACTGGAATGCTAAAGATGGGAACAGAGAAGAAGAATCAGTAGTCGGAAAACATGGGCTTGGTGACAGGAATGAAGCTGGAGATAGAATGATTGAATTTTGTAAAATCAATGACTTATTCATTGCAAATACATTTTCTAAGAGACACAAACGCAGGTTATACACATAGACTTCACCTGATGGTATGCATAGGAATCAGATCAACTACATCTGTGGAAGGAACCGCTGGAGAACCTCAATATCTGCTGTGAAAACTAGGCCGGGGGCTGATTGTGGAACAGACCACCAATTACTCATATTCAAGTTCAAGCTGAAGCTGAGGAAAATTAAACCAAATCCACAGGAGTCAAAATATGACTTTGATTTCATACCACCTGAATTTCAGAATCATCTCAGGAACAGGTTTGAGGCCTTGAACGCTAATGAGTGAAGACCAGATGAGTTGTGAGAGGATGTCAAAGGTATCATCCAGGAAGAGTGCAAACGGTCATTACAAAGATGGAAGAGGAAGAAAAGAGCAAAATGGATGTCAGAAGAGACTCTGAAGATTGCACTTGAGAGTAGAGAAGCCAAAGCAGAAGGAAGGATCCAAGATACTAAAGAGCTGAACAGAAGATTCCAAAAGGCTGCTTGGAATGACAAAGCAAAATACTACAATGAAATGTGCGAGGAGCTAGAGTCGGAAAATCAAAAGGGCCGAACTCGCTCAGCATTTCTTAAGCTCAAGGAACTGAAGAGTAAATTCAAACCTAGAGTTGCTGTAATCAAGGATGCTTTGGGCAGAATATTAAATGATCCAGGAAGTATTAAAAGAAGATGGAAGGAATATACTGAGTCATTATATAGAAAAGAATTGGCAGATACAGAGAAATTTAAAGAAATAACATATGAGCAAGAGCCTATGGTGATGAAGGAAGAAGTTCAAGCTGCTTTGAAGGAAATAGCAAAAAATAAGGCCCCAGGAATAGATGGTATACCAATTGAAGTATTTCAGATAACAGATGTTGCCCTGGATGTGCTCACCAAGTTGTGCCAAGAAATCTGGAGAACAACCACTTGGCCAACTGACTGGAAGAGATCTATATTTGTTCCCATTCCAAAGAAAGGTGACCCAACTGAGTGTGGAAACTACAGAACAGTGTCATTGATTTCACATGCAAGCAAGATTCTACTGAAGATCATCCAAAAACGATTAGAACAGCACATCAGCAGAGAACTGCCAGAAGTCCAGGCTGGGTTTAGAAGGGGTCGTGGTACTAAGGATATTGTTGCTGATGTTAGATGGATCTTGGCTGAAAGCAGAGAATACCAGAAGAATGTCTATCTGTGTTTCATTGATTATGCAAAGGCATTTGACTGTGTGGATCATAACAAACTGTGGCTGACTCTGAGAAGAATGGGAATCCCAGAACATTTAATTGTGCGAATGCGAAACCTGTACTTGGATCAAGAGGCAGTAGTCAGAACAGAGCAGGGTAACACTGCATGATTCAAAATTGGGAAGGGTGTACACCAGGGATGCATCCTGTCTCCATACCTTTTCAACATGTATGCATAGCAGATTATCCGAGAGGCTGGGCTCTATGAGGAGAAGTGTGGCATCAGGATTGGTGGAAGATCTATTAACAATCTGCATTATGCAGATGACACAACCCTGCTTGCTGAAACTGAGGAGGACCTCATGCTGAAAAATGAGCCACTGGAAAAACTCTATAGGGTGTGTAGTTCTACTCTGACATGCATGGAGTTGCCATGAGAAGAATTTAGCAGCCACTAGTGATTGGAGATATTATTATAGCATCCAGATCAGCTTCCTGTCTTCTGTTTGTGTGCTAGCTTTCTCTGTTGGACTCTTATCTCTTACACCTTGTAAAATGCCTAGAATAAAGTAGAGTTTATGGTTTTTGAGAAGTGGAAAATTAGAGTGATTCTGTTTCATTAGCTTAAGATACTAAATGAATGCAAATATGCTCATCATCAGGCTTTTAAATCTCAGCATGCTTACCCTTTTAAAATCCTTGTGTGGATATGTATTTTGTTAAAGGACAGAATCAAGAGAGTCTGGGGATATTTATTTCTGAAAAAATGAGAGACTGAAAAAGAATATGATAATCACAATATATTGAACGATTTGTTCCTACAAGAGATAGTTCCTTCCTGAGTCTCCCACATCATCTTTTCTCTTCTCAGTCTTAAATTTCCCAAAGTAAAATCTCAAAGTGAATTATCCAAGGAAATAGGAAACTGTAGGTGGAATATGGCACTTTCAAAAGTAAATTGTGTTACAAAGTACTTATTCAGGTATTTGGAGTTTGGGGAAATTGTATTATTGAGATATAATTCCCATAGAATAAGTTCGTTCCTATAAAGTATACAATTCAATGGAGGGGGTTTTGTCTACTCAAATTATAAACTTATTGCCACAATCAATTAAAAATATTTCCTTGACCCCAGAGATAAATTCCATATCCTTTTTCTTTATTCTCCAAATTTTTCATGCTCTCAAACCTTGGCAACAACTTTCTACAGGTTTATATATTCTGTATATTTAATATTGATTGAGATTGTTCACAACTTTAGTCTGCTTGGCTCCACAATCAACACTCTTGGCACCAGCAGCCAGGAAATTAAAAGACGTATTGTGATGGGAAAGTCTGCTGTCAGGGGCCTCTCTAAAGTATTAAAGACCAACGGTGTGTCTCTGGAGACTAAGGTGCATCTAGTACAGGCCATGGTCTTTGCAATCACTTGTTATGTGTCAGAGAGCTGGACAATGACCAGGGAGGATAGAAGGAGAATTGATGCTTTCGAGCTTTGGTGTTGGAGAAGAGGGCTGAGAATGCCATGGATTGCTAAGAAAACAAACAGATTCATCCTGGGGAGGGTTAAATCAGGCTGCTCCTTGGAGGCAAGGATTCTGAGACTTTGTCTGACATACTTTGGTCATGTTGTAACGAGGGACCGGTCCTTGGAGAGGGACATCACACTTGCGAGGGTGGAGGGCAGGCGCAGGAGGGGAAGGCCCTCTGGGAGGTGCATTGGTTTGGTGATTGGGGCAATCGGGATGAGTGTGTCGGAGACAGTGAGATTGGCACAGGACAGAGCAGAGTTTAGAGCTGTTGTACATAGGGTCGCTGTGAGTCCCAAGCGACTCGACGGCACATAACAACAACAACAACATATTTAATATAAATGGAATAATTTGTCATTTTTTAAGATGGATTCATTCCACTTAAAGTGCTATTTTGAGGATTGGTTTATGTCATAATCTATACTACTTCATTGCTATCTTTTGTCAAGTAGCGTCCCATTGTTTTCTACTCTTAACTATCATTGTCATTGAGTCAGTTTGGGTTCTAGTGTCCCTCCACCAGGTTTACAAGGCTGTAAATTACAATAGAAGGAGTTTGCTCACCTTTCTCCCAAGGACCAAATGGTAGTTTTGACCTATCAGAGACCTGCAAGCTTTGTGTTAGCAGCAGAACACACTATGGACTCAGAGCTCCCCTTGTATGGATTATGTATTTTATTCAGCTGATGAATATTGGGGGGTGTTGCCCCAATGCCTTTTGGCTATTTAGAATAATTCTGCTGTGAATATTCATGTCCAAGTTTGAATGTGGACATACATTTTCACATTCTTGGGTCTATCCCTAGTATTAGAATTTCTGGGACAACTAGTATAAGTGTGCTTATTTCCTGTATCCATGAGTTTTACAGGTGCCTGCGCAGGATTTGAGACATTTATTTCCTGGTCCACTGCTTTGCACATAGATCCTCAATAAATATTTATTGACTGGGGAGTGAATGGATGGTGTTTTCAACTCTAATACGAATATGACTGGGAAGTGGAGAGTGAGTGATTATACACTGGCACCAGGGAGCTCACGTGACCTAGTGGTAAGGAGCTACACTGTCACCTGAAGGCATGTGGTTCAAATCCACCAGCTGCTCTGGGGGGAAAGGATGGGTAATTTTTTCCCTTGTGATTTACAGCCTCTGAAAACCTTCTAGAGGGTTTTTTTGAGAGTTGTTTCTAACTTGACAGCACACAACAACAACCACAAATACAAGCAACATGAATAAAACTAAGCTTTAAAAAAGAAAGAAAAGGAAAATTCTGTCATGAACCATCTTAACAATGACAAGTAAATATTGCAGAACAATTGTCTGAGAGTCTCTGTTTTCTGTCTATAAAATGAGAGCCACAGTACCTTATAGAGCTGGTGTGTTATAGAAAACAACTTCCTGAGTGAGCAAGCCTCACACCCACCATGCATTGTAGGCACTCAGTCAAGGTTATGGAGCTGGTTAAATCCAATAGCATCCCTCAACCAGAAACTAATATAAGAGTTGACCTTCTGGGAAATATTTTCTAGCTTTAATTTTGAAAAGACTAGGTTTTTGTTCTTCATTTCTGTCTTTGGTTTCCCAATGTGGAAATGTTACGTGCCTACATTCATTGTATTAAAGCAACTAGTTTAAAAAGTGAAAATAATCAGGCTCCATAATCAATACTCTTGATACCAGAAGCCAGGAAATCAACAGGCAAATTGCATTGGCAAAGTCTGCTGACCTCTCCAGAGTAATAAAGAGCAAGGATGTCAATCTGGAGACTAAGGTATGCCTGATCCAGGCCACGGTCTTTGCAATAACTTGCTATGAATAAGAAAGGTGGATAATGACGGGGGATAATAGAGAACTGATGCCTTTGAGCTGTGATTCTGAAGAAGAGTATTGAATATACCATGGACTGCTAGGAGAACAAACAGGTTCATCCTGGAGTGAAACCAGACTGCTCCTTGGAGGTAAGTATTATGAGATTCCATCTGACATCCTTTGGGCATGTTGCAAGGAGAGGCCAGTCTTTGGAGAGGGGCATCATGCTTGGGAGGGTGGAGGGATGACACAAGACAGGAAGACCTTCGATGAGATGGATTGACTTCCGGGTTGAGAGCTGTTATACGTAGAGTCGCTATGAGTCGCAAGCGACTCAACGTCACATAACAACAACAGTGGATACTTGAAGGAGACTTGCCCTAAGGGGTAGAATTAGAAATGCCACTCATCAAAGGTCCCTTGTGCCTTTTATCTGGTCACCTGTCTGGTGACTATGTCAACCCAGCTGCACACTCCACAAGTCTGTGGGATTCAGCCCTCAGCTTAGGGCATGAACAGCCTTGAAAAACTACTTGATGAGTCTATTGCTTAGACGTCATATGCAATTAAGCTGTCTAATACTTTTCAGAATGTGGTTCTTGATCTCATCTGAGGACAAAAAACCAAGTGAAGATGGATGGCCATAGAATAATTTGGAAACAGTGGTGATGGTTGTACAACATGAATGTAACCAATGTTACTGAATCTCACTTGTAATAAATATTAAAGTGGCAAATGGGTGTGATAGTATCCTTTAAACAAGAAGTTACCTGTAGACTTAATCTTGTTTTCTTTGTTATGATAATGAGACTTTGTCAGTGTTGAGTGTGTTTTAAATCTAATCCCTTGCAGATCACAAAGAAGTCAAGAAGAGTTAAAGAAATGAGAGACAAAGATTTCCACCACCCCAGGAGTGGACAGAGAGAGTTTTGTTCCTGAATTTGAACTTCTAGGCCCTTGAACTGTGAGAAAATATACTTCGGTTTTTTAAAGGTGCCCACTTGTGTATTTCTGTTACAGCAGCACTACAACTATAGGACTGTATCTAGCATAATTTTTTTAAAATGAAAGATACTTCTAAAACATTTGAAACTTTCTAACCTGGAAAATAGCAAATAAATATTTCATGTAATGTTGCTTACACTATTGGCTTGCTGTTATTATCCATTTTCTTTTAATAAATAAGTAAAGCAAACAAGAAGTTTCCTTTCCTGTTTGTTTGCAAATTAGACCTGAGAAAGCAATTGAGTTTTATTTTAAAGCCCGCAAGTACTCTCAAGGTCCCCAATTTGTGGTGGTGGTGTTGTTGTTATGTGCCGTCGAGTCGCTTGCGACTCATAGCGACCCTATGTACAA
>NW_006400029.1:2099364-2108625 GCF_000299155.1 Elephantulus edwardii | reverse complement strand
TTTCATCACCATAGGCTCTTGCTCATATACATTTCACAATTCACAGATATGGTAACCTTTTGGCTATGACCAAGACAGACAGATTTGTTCATTCTTTTGGCCAAGAATAGTATGAGAAGTACAACCATAGTGCTGCTTGGCTGTAAGAATGAGAATGAAAGAACTACGTCCCACAATCCTTTAGGCATGTTACCAAGAATGGACAGTACCCGGATAAGAACAGCAAGTGTGGAAAAGTAGAGGGGTAGCCAAAGAGAGGAAGACCTTTAACAAGATGGATTGACACAGTGACTGCAGCAACAGGCTTAAGTCTGTCAGAGATAATGAGGATGACACCAAATTGGGATTTTCATTCATTGTATGTGTTGTTGTTGTGGTGGTGGTGGTGGTTGTTATAAACTGTCAAGTCACCTGCGTCTCACAAAGACTTTATGTACGATAGCTCTGAAGCCTGCTCTGTCCTGAGCCAGTCTCACTATCTCCAACATACCTACACCATTGTCCCAGTCACTGTATCAATCTCGCCTGGGGTCTTCCTCTCCTGCACTGTCCCTTCACCCTTCTGAGCATGATGTCCTTCTCCAAGGACTGGTCTTTCCTGGCCACGTGCCCAAAGTGTGTGAGACAGAGCTTCAAAATCCTGGCCTCTAAGAAGAGACTTGGTTTCACCCTCTCCAAGACAGACCTATTTGTTTTCTTGGCGGATCAAGACTTTTCTCCAGCACCACAACTTGAAGGTTCTATTCTTCTTCGTTGTACATAGGATCACTATAAGCTGAAGCTGACTCCAAAGCACCTAACAGCAACAAAAACAATTAATTGGATTTTATGATCAGTTCCTTTCACTGTGTGCAATCTACCTCAGCACCTCCAAGAATCACAAGTAGGTGATTCAAGCCTATCGTGGTGGACAGAGGAGCTGGTGTTTGTTACCTGAAGCAGGACCTCCATTTGGGAAAGACCTCTATCCCCCAGTCATCATCACAGCAAGTCCTACAGGTAAAAGAAGACCTTGAAGATATCATTATCTCCTAACCACACCCTATACATATTGCACTATGGAAAAGCAAAACCACTTGTCAACAGTGGATTCTGGTTCATGGCAATTTTTCAAGTTTCAAGTGCTATAAACCAACAGGAGCAGACTGCCTCATTTTTATCCCTCAGAGTGTCTGGTGGATGCTAAACACTAAGCTTTCAGTGTGGATAAAGTTGACCTGATCAGTACCCATAAGAGTCCATTTAAAGACATCTTTGCTGTAATCTTCTACCAGTTAATATTGTTAGTTGTTAGTTTTCAGTTAAGGGGGAGCAATAAAGAAGGATGTGGGTGTGTATGTTTCTTGGAATCTAGAGGTTCAGGGTGGGGAGGGGGAGCCCATAAAAAAAAAAATGTCCCTAAGACAAAAATTGGCAAAGCAAATAGCTCAGTTGGTTTTTTGTGTGTGTGTTTTTTTTTTCAAATTGAACTTTGTAACAGGAAAAATAATCTCACAAGGATAAAGCATTCCTGAGCCAAGTTTAGGCGGAGAAGAATTTTTCCAGCATGTCAAGAACGAAGCTGACGTCCCACTAAAAAAAAAAAAAAAAAAAAAAAAGGGCTGGAGGAAAAGGGAAAATACACCAGAAATCAGGCAGAGCTTTAAATTCCAGCCTGGGCCAGAGCTGAGAACACTGGGGAAGTTCTTCGCCCTCTGCGAGGAGGAAGGCCGACTTCTCACTCGAGCTCCCAGACACGGTGGACGAAATTTCCTGTTCTGCCTCTGGAAATTCAAGCCAAAAATTACAAAACATCTTTTCCCTCTAATCGAGAGCTTGATGCGGGGAGACCAAACCCTCCCCACGTCTGTGAGCTCAGCGCCTCACCCTTCGCTTCCTTCCGTGGAACTGCGCCCTGCTCAGCCGTGCTGGGCTTCCCAAGGGGAGATGGAGCGGCCCTAGCAGGTGATGCCGTGCTTGGAGATCCCAGCTCAAGAGGTAGGGATCCTCCTCGTGCCTTTTGACATTTGATACAAAGTGCCAGCAGCAGAAGAGAGGCTGGTCCTTTAAGCTTTGGGATGAGGGTGTGTCCTCGCTGATGGGGAGGTGGGGGGAGTGTGGAGAGTGGGTGGGCTGAAGGATCTATTATCCCCCCTCTGTTTCCAAATGAACTTTAATTCTTGGAGAGTAGTACAGGAAGTCTTAATAGTAAAATTCTAGATATAATTATGCATTCTATGACTTTCCGTTTTGTTTTGTTTTTTTTCTGAGTCCCTGAAATGTCAAGTAGTGTTGGTTTATCAGTGCCATCGTCTTTGAGCACGTTCAGAGACAAAGGGCCCAAGTGGAAGGAGTGAGAAAAGGCCTTTCACCAGGACGAACTGGGGTCTGGCCTTTCCTGGGACAGTGACCATGTGTTCTTTGGGGTGGGATGCAGTCTTCCTCCCTTGCACTCAGTCCTTGGTACATGCCTTTGAGATCTAGTGCTGTCCATCCACGGACAGCTTGACTGGAGCCCAGGCATCGTCTGACACGGAGCTGTCTCGGGCAGAGCTAACTGGTCTACCCAGAAGCTCGCCCCTGCCTCTTGGCTTCATTAGGGCCATGCTCCTATCAGTCCATCGCGGCAAAGCTGGGCTTGGCAGCACTGTCCTGATTTCGAGATCCCTGTACATGGCTTCGCCGGGGGAAGGGTGGGCAATCTCCTCTGCGATTAACTGACTCTGAAAACCCACCCAAGGATCACCTGTGGGTCGGTTCCAACTCTACAGTCCAAACATAGTGCATGGCTTCTGCACATGGATTGCTCAAAAACTTAGGGAACCATCAACATTTTAATTACCTTTTCTCCAATCTCTTATAGAAGCTTTGGTGGTGTAATATGTTACATGTTGCCTTGCTAACTAAAAAAAAATCAGTGGTTTGTATCCATTGGCTGCTTTGTGGAAGATGGGTAGGTTGCCTCCTCCTGTTAATAGTTTGAAAGCTCAGTGGAGGGTCATTATGAGTCAAAATCAAGTCAACAGCAGTGGATTTTTCTCTGAACTCAAAGTTTTTACTATCTGTTAACAGCATCTGACATTTTGCTCCTTAGCATATATTTAAGCCTGATAGGTTAAATAAACGAGAGGATGACTTGAACAAAGTCTTTATAATAACTCTATGAGAAGTATGGTGTCAGGATTGGTGGAAGATCTAGTAACAATCTGTATTATGCAGATGACCACAACTCTGCTTGCTGAAACTGAGGAGGACCTGAAGCACTTGATGCAGAGGGTCAGGGACTGCAGCCTTCAATATGGATTGAGGCTCAATGTCAAGAAGACAAAGATTGTCAGCACTGGACCAGTTTGTAGCATCAGGATGGATGGTGAAGAGATTGAGATTGTTCACAGCTTTAGTTTGCTTGGCTTCACAGTCGACACTCTTGGCACCAGTAGCCAGGAAATTAAAAGGCGCATTGCCATGGGAAAGTCTGCTGTTAGGGACCTCTCCAAAGTACTGAAGAGCAATGCTGTCTCTGTGGAGACTAAGGTGCATCTGATACAGGCTATGGTCTTTGCAATCACTTGTTATGCATCAGAGAGTTGGACAAGGACTAAGGAGGATAGAAGGAGAATTGATGCCTTTGAGCTGTGGTACTGGAGAAGAGTATTGAATGTACCATAGACTGCCAAGAAAACAAACAGATTCATCCTTGAGAGGGTTAAGCCAGGCTGCTTCTCGGAGGCAAGGATTCTGGGACTTCGTCTGACATACTTTGGACATGTTGTAAGGAGGGACAGGTCCTTGGAGAGGGACATCATGCTTGGGAGGGTGGAAGGATGGCGCAAGAGGGGAAGACCCTCTATGAGGTGGATTAATTCAGTGACTAGGGTAATCGGGATGGGTGTGTCAGAGGCAGTGTGATTGACACAGGATAGAGCAGGGTTTAGCATTTTTGTTCATGGGGTCACTATGAGTCACAAGCGACTCGATGGCACATTACAACAACAATAGTAATCAGGAAATAGAAAGATGAATTGTCTTGGGGAAGTCTGCTGTCAAGGACCTCTCTAAAATGCTAAAGAGCAATGATGTCAGTCTAGAGGCTAAGATGTACCTGATCCAAGCGATGGTCTCTGCAATGCATCAGAAATTTGGACAATGACTAAAAATGACAGAAGAAGAATCAATGTCTTTTCATTATAGTGCTGGAACAGAGTATTGAGCATACCATAGACTGCCAGGAGAACAAATAGGTCTGTATTGGAGAGGGCAAACCAAGTTTCTCCTTAGAGGCAAAGATTTTGAATGTCCACCTCACATACTTTGGGCACATGGCCAGAAGGGACCAGTCCTTGGAGAAAGACATCATGCTTGGAAGGGTGGAGGACTGGCACAGGAGAGGAAGACCCCAGATGGGATGGATTGACACAGTAACTGCAGTAATGGGGTTTGGTGTGTTGGAGACAGACTGGCTCAGGACAGGGCAGGGTTCAGACCTCTGTACACATGGAGTCACTACAAATCACAGACATCTCCATGGCACATAACAGCAACAATAATATTAGTAATCCTGAGACAGCAACTAATTCTATGAGACAGGCACTATGATTGGAAGAGCTGTTTTTATGTGCCATCAAGTTAACCATAATTCATAGCTGCCCTATGAACCACAGAGTGGAACCTTGCCCTACCTTCCACCATCCTCCTGATCCCCACCGTGCTCAAGCCAATAGTTACAGTCACTGTGTCAATCCATCTTGCTTAAGGTCTTCCTGTCTTTCTTTGACCCTCTACCTCTCTCAGCATGATATCTTTTTTCCAAAGATTAGCCTCTTCTGATAACATGCCCAAGGCATGAAAGGGAAAGTTTTGCCATCTTTGCCTTTAAGAAGCATCCTGGTTGTACTTCCTTTTTTAAAAAAAAATCTTAATTTTTAAAAAAAATTTTATTAGTTTTGTTTGTATATCGTCAAATCATATCTGACCGGTACAGGAGGAGATTGTCCCTCCTTCTCCAGCAGAGCATCTGGTGGGGGGAGAAAGTTTTTTTGTGTGTTTTATTTTATTATTTTGCGTATGTGTACCATCAAATCAGATCTGACTGATACAGGAGAAAATTGCCCCTCCTTCTCCAGCAGAGCATCTGGTGGATTTGAACTGCGTACCTTTGGGATTGCAGTACAGCTTCTTGCCACTAGGCTATGTACTTCCTTAAAAAGAGATAGATTTGTTTGTTTTTTGGCAGTCCATAGCTTGGATCAGGTGTGCCTTAATCTTTAGCATGACATCATCACTCTTAGAGCTTTGGAGAGGTCTGCGGCAGCAGTTTTCCTCAATGCAGAATGTCTTTTGGTTACTTGACTGCTTCTACCATTGATGTTGATTGTGGATCCAAATAAAATCCCATGGTTGACAACTTCAATCTTATCTCCCTCTATCATGGTGTTTCCTATTGGCCCAGAGGTTAGGGCTTTTGTTTTCTTGGTGCTGAGATGTAATCCATATTGAAGAGTGTAATCTTTGATTGTCTTTACTCAGTGCTGTAAGTTTTCTTTACTCTCTGCAAGCAAAGTTGTGTCATCTGTATAACACAGGTTGTTGAAGAGTTTTCCTCCAATCTTGATGCCACATTCTTCATATGTCCCACTGCTTGACTTATTCTCTCAGCATACTGATTGATACTTCTCTGATACACATCTTTCCTGCTTCTAAGCCATGCAGCGTTCACTTGTGCTATTTAGACAACTGCTTCTTGCTCTATGTTTAGCTTTTGCATGAGCACAATTAAGTGTTCTGAGACTCCCATTCCTCTCAATGTTATCCATAATTTGGTATGATCTACACAGTCAAATGCCTTTGCATAGACAGTAAAACATAAATAAATATTTTTCATATTCTTTATGTAAGGGTTAGCTGAAGATCATCCAAAAACGATTAGAACAGCACATCAGCAGAGAACTGCCAGAAGTCCAGGCTGGGTTTAGAAGGGGTTGTGGTACTAGGGATATCGTTGCTGATGTTAGATGGATCTTGGCTGAAAGCAGGGAATACCAGAAGAATGTCTATCTGTGTTTCATTGATTATGCAAAGGCATTTGACTGTGTGGATCATAACAAACTGTGGCTGACTCTGAGAAGAATGGGAATCCCAGAACATTTAATTGTGCTAATACAAAACCTATACTTGGACCAAGAGGCAGTAGTCAGAACAGAGCAGAGTAACACTGCATGGTTCAAAATAGGGAAGGGTGTATGCCAGGGATGCATCCTGTCTCCATACCTTTTCAACATGTATGCAGAGCAGATTATTCTAGAGGCTGGGCTCTATGAGGAGAATTGTGGCATCAGGATTGGTGGAAGATCTATTAACAATCACCGTTATGCAGATGACACAACCTTGCTTGCTGAAACTGAGGAGGACCTCATGCACTTGCTGCGAAGGGTCAAGGACTGCAGCCTTCAGTATGGACTAAGGCTCAATGTCAAGAAGACAAAGATTCTCACCACTGGACCAATTGGCAGCGTCAGGATGGATGACGAAGAGATTGAGAGTGTTCACAGCTTCAGTTTGCTCGGCTCCACAGTCAACACTCTTGGTACCAGCAGTCAGGAAATCAAAAAGCGTATCGCGATGGGAAAGTCTGCCGTTAGGGACCTCTCAAAGGTACTCAGGAGCAACAGTATCTCTCTGGAGACTAAGGTGCGCCTGATACAGGTCATGGTATTTGCAATCACTTGTTATGCATCAGAGAGTTGGACAATGAGTAGGGAGGACAGAAGGAGAGTGGATGCTTTTGAGCTGTGGTGCTGGAGAAGGGTACTGAATGTACCATGGACTGCCAGGAAAACAAACAGATTCATCTTGGAGAGGATTAAACCAAGCTGCTCCTTGGAGGCAAGGATTCTGGGGCTTCGTCTGACATACTTTGGACATGTTGCCAGGAGGGACGGGTCCTTGGAGAGGGACATCATGCTTGGGAGGGTGGAGGGACAGCGCAGGAGGGGAAGACCCTCTATGAGGTGGATTGATTCTGTGACTGGGGTAATCGGGATGGGTGTGTCAGAGGCGGTGCGGTTGGCGCAGGATAGAGCAGGGTTTAGAGCTGTTGTGCATAGGGTCGCTATGAGTCGGAAACAACTCGATGGCACATAACAACAACAACAAGGGTTAGCTTTATCATGTACTATCAAGTTAAAATCGACCCATAGCTAACCCTCCAGCAGATTTTCAGAGGCAGTTAATTGCATGGATTAGTCCTCGTTCTTCTCCCACAGAGCAGCTGATAGATTCGAACTGCATGCCTTCAAGATTGCAGCACAGGTTCTTACCACTAGGGCACTAGAGGTCAGAGTGTAAGGGTAGTAAGTATTAATATGTTACACAAGAGGAAACTGAGAGAGGAGACACAACTAGTTATCAGCAAAGGCAGGCTTCCTGCTGTGCTCTGACACCACTGCAATTAGGTTTGAGTCGTGGTTCTAGCATTGACTATCTGTGTAATTTTAGACAGGCTGGCCGAATCTACTTTACCTTAATTTCCTTGCCTGTAAAATGGCATAATGGCCCCATCTCATGGAAATATTGTGCGCAGTAAACTATTTCTAAACTATTTTACTGAGGTAGATAGACAATGAGGGAAGGCTCTTTCCGGGCCATAGAGTGTGCAGTGTAGCTGTCAGACACCTCTTACAAGTGAACAGCCTCTGAGGGAATCCTGAGGTGGTGTCTTGGCAGGATTTTCTGTTCCAGGAGAGACTGGTTTTCATTAGCCAGTCATTAGCAAGACTGTAGTAACAGCCTACTTGCTTCTTAACTCCTTACGGGCAAGAATCATGTCACACATACCTTTGTTTCTCTTAGAAAACATTTCTCAGACCTGAACTAGAGGTAACAGTGCTCTTTGGGAAGTATGCAGGGGTCTTTGTGGGGAGGAGTACCACACAGAGCCTAGTGAATGCTCCAGAAGCCTCTTCCTCCCACTTCTAACAAGGTAACTCTACCTGATTCCATGCTGTAGTTCCAAGCTGAGAGTTTTGAAAAGGAATAAAGCCATTTTCAGAACTGCTGCCCTGGAACAAGGAGGCTGAAAAGGACTTTTGAACAGAGCATTGAACAGAGCGATTTTCACACTCACCCCTGTCTAAATGATTATCTGCTACCCTGGGGACAGACTCAAGGCTGCAAGGCAGGCTCAGAGTCTCTTCCATCTCAAGGGGCTGTCCGTGTGGGCTGGGATGTACAAAGGGCAGGACCCCAAGGGGCTTATATTGCAACCTGACCTTTTCCCGAGTCTTTTCTGAATGTGTTCTTCTCAATTCTGCTTGCAGCTGTGGAGTGTGTGATCAATAATAATAATAGCTTCTTATTGATCGCCTTTAATGCTTAGAGTCTACTTATTGATACAGGCACTGTGCCAAACACATTACATAGATTAACTTGTGTAATCCTCGCACAAGCCCTGGAAGGCAGCTTTCCTCGGGATTCCCATGAAGCTGGTGAGGAATCAAGGTGAAAAACATTAAGTAACTTGCCTAAGGACAGCTAATTGGTAAGGGGGGAGATGACATTAGAACTCATCCTTCCAAGTCTGAGCCACAGTGCCTGGAATATTTTTACAGCCTTTTTGGCAGACGTAACTGAGGTAAGACATGTTGTTGAGGAGATGGTTCTGTCATATTTGGCAAAAGACGCTCCTGAGACAAGGCTGATAGAATCCTAGGATGAGGACAGGATCCCACTTTGGAATAGTGAATTCTAGGCCAGAGTTTTTGCTTCTTCTGAGGCATCATCTCTTCCTCTGAGAGATGGTATGTTGCAGTGTGGCAGGATAGAGCCCAGTGTTTGGAACTAGACTACTTGCATTCAAAGCTCAGCTCTGCCACATGGCAGCTAGGTCATCCTAGGCAAAGAACCTGTGCCTCGGCTTCTACGACACTGACAGCTTCTACTGGCATCAAGTTGGTCCAAATCACAGTGAACCTCCATCGGGTTTTGGAGAGTGTTAGTCTTTATGGAAGGGACCGCCCATCTTTCTCTCATGGAGCAGCTGATGGATTCTAACTGCTAGCCTTCTGATTAGCAATGTAACACACAATGCACCACACCACCGGAGCTACTTGATATTCGAGATAAAGGGATCATGATCACAGTACTTATTCCATAAGGGTAGTAAGAGAAAACTCAACTCAAATTATTGCTGTTGAATTGGAGTCAAAGGCACTAGCTGACTTTCTGTTGGGTTTCTAAGGCTGCATTCTTTTTTTAAAAAAATAAAATTTTTATTTTATATTGATT
>NW_006400029.1:2084413-2098809 GCF_000299155.1 Elephantulus edwardii | reverse complement strand
TTGTTTCCAACTCCTTGCTATTGTGAACAAAGCTGCGATAAACATGGGTGTGCATATATCTGTTTGGATGTCAGTTATGGTCTCTTTGGGATATATTCCCAGTAGTGGAGTTGCTGGGTCAAATGGTATCTCTATTTGCAACTTTTTGAGAAAGCGCCATACCACCTTCCACAGTGGTTGCCATATATATTATTTTTACATTGGATCTTTCCCATTTTCTTTATGCATACCTCCCTGTACTCATCAAATTGTGTGACCCTGTGATTACCCGCCTGCCCATCCTCACCCCTCTATCTCCTCCCCTTAGATCCTCATACATGTTTTACTTGTTCTCTCTCTTCTCTTTCTACAATAATGGGCTTGCACAGTATTTGTCCTTATGGGATTTAGTTCATTTAGCATAATGCACTCCAGTCCCTCTCAAGTTATGTAATGATTTTTAAAATGATTGCTCCCGCGTGCTGCATAGTATTCCATCATGTGAATGTGTCATCATTTCTCAATCCATTCAGTTGTGGTTGGACATTTTGGCTGTTTCCATGTTCTTGGGATAGTGAATAAGGCTGCTATGAACATTGGTGTACAAATCTCTGTTTGTGCCTCAGTTCTAATTTCCTAGGGGTATATTCTAAGGGGCAGAATAGCTGGGTCATATGGGAATTTCTATGTTCAGCTTTTTGAGGAAATGCCAAACTGCCTTCCAGAGTGGTTGTACCATTGACAAGGCTGTAAATCTTTTGAGAGGAGATTGTCCATCTTTCTCCTATGGAGCTGCTGGTGGATTTAAACCACCATAGACTTAATCAACACAAGGCATTTAGATCTGTGTCTGATACTTAATAACTACTTACTATGTTATTATGTGTAAAAGAGGTGTTGTTGGATTCATTGTTGTTGTTATGTACCATTGAGTAGCCTGCGACTCATAGTAACCCTATGAACAATAGCTCTGAACCCTACCTTATTCTGAGTCAGTTTCACTGTCTCCAACATACCTACTCCCATTACCCCACTTACTGTGTCAATCCTTCTCTGGGGTCTTGCTTTCCTGCACCATCCTTCTACCCGTCCAAACATGTTGTCCTTCTCTAAGGACTTATCCTTCCTGGCTGCATGCCGAAAGTATGTGAGACTGAGATTCAATATCCTTGCCTCCAAGAAGCAGCCTGATTTCACCCTCTCCAGGACAAACCTGTTTGTTCTCCTAGCCATCCATTCAGTCTCTTCTCCAGCACCAAAGCTCAAAGGCATTAATTCTTCTACCATCCTTAATCATTGTCCAGCTCTCTGATGCGTAGCAAGTAACTACAGCCTGGATCAGGCACACTTTAGTCTCTAGACTGACATCGTTGTTCTTCAGCATTCTGGAGAAGTCCCTGACAGGAGATTTCCCTAATGCAATTAATCTTTTCATTTCCTGACTGCTGGTGCCAAGAGTGTTGATTGTGGAGCCGAGCAAGCTGAAATTGTTAACCTCAATTTCTGCTCCATCTGTCATAGTGCTGCCAATTGGCCCAATGGAAAGAATCTTTGGGGGTTTTTGTTGGTTTTTTTTTAATGTTGAGACTTTTTTTTTTAATGTTTGTTGATGTTCAATTCAGATTGAAGACTACAGTCCTTGGTCTAAGGAAATCTATGGCAATCTAGAAGTAATAGACTAATTTGAGAATATCAACAACAAAATGGAAATCAATAAATTTAATGTACGTTCAGTTTGAGTTGGGAGAGTGGGCTGTGCTTGGAACCCAACTAGGAAGGACTGACCCAGAATCCCTCAGAAACAACCTACAAAAAAGAACTTAGTTATTCTCCCAGGGCTTTAAGAGGTGGAATTTTAAAAAAATAGTCTTTAGAGTTGGCCGCACCGAAAATAATCCTTTGATTAAGTGGAATAAGAATCATTTCTTTACATTCGTAATTATGGAAATTAGTCCCACCTCTGAGTTATTGTTCATTAAGAGCAACAACAACAAAAATTTTGCTCCTTGCTAGGTTACTTTTTTGTTGTTGTTTTGCTTTTTTGTTTGGTTTTTTCCCCCCCAAAGTCATTAGCTAAACCGCTTGCTGTTCTTGGAAGGATGACTTAAGGATTTCAAGCTGAGATATAACATTTAAGAGCTAAATATAGCTGACAATAGAAGAACAGTCAGAAGCACGACTTACTAAAGGACTTTGTGGGTTTTTTCAAAGAACATATTTTTGAACACAAAGTCTAGATGAAATTCATAATGATTTTGAAACCAGTGTACCTTCACTTCATTAGAAGTAAAAATAGGCAAGAAAGAAATTAATAACTGGCATCTATTGAATGGCTGCCATGTGCTTGGCATTGTGCTAAGTGCTTCAGATAGATACCTTACCTTGTTTAATTACTCCTTATGTCACCTGTCATGAGATGTAATAAAACAAGATAAGGTATATGAAGCACTTAGCTCAAGGCTTGACACATGATCAGGTGCCCCTGATCCAAACCATCATCTTTTCAAACACTTCCTATGCATTTTAAAGTTGGACAACGGCTAAGGATGACAGAAGAAGAATCGATGCCTTTGAGATATGATGTTAGAGTACTGAATATCCATCCCATGGACTGCCAAAAGAGCAAACAAGCCTGTCTTGGGGGGAAAAGTACAGCCAGAATGCTCCCAAAAGGTAAAAGTAAAACCTCATCTCATATACTTTTGGTATGTTTTAGGAGAGGTCTATCCTTGGGAAAAGATAACATGCTTGGAAAGGTAGAGGGTCAGTAAAGGAGAGGAAGACGTTCAACAAGATGGATCAACACAGTGATTGTATCAATGGGCTGGTACAGGACAGGTCAAGGTTCAGCTCTGTTTTTCATAGGGTCACTATGAGTCATATCAACTCAATGACACTTAACAACAATGTTGCTGTTGTTATGTGCTGTCAAGTCACCTGTGACTCATAGCGACCCTATGTGCAGCAGCTATAAACCTTGCTCTATCCTGTGTCAATCTTAATTCTTTTCAGTTAAGCAGCTCTGGTAAGTACAGCCAGTATCTGCAGTTAGGGGGCTCTGGCCTAATGGTAAGAAGCTGCACTGTTATCCCAAAGACACATGATTGAAAGCCACCAGCTGCTCCTCAGGAGAATGATGGGTAATCTCCTCCCCTGGATGAAACTACCTCTGAAAACCTGCCAGAGGGTCAGCTATGAGTTAGTTCTGACTTCACTGAATGTAACAACAATAATCCCCAGTTTATAAATGAGATGGCATGATTTAGAAGACACATCTTCAAAATACATCTTGCAAATGCTGGAGTTGCTCTTCTAACTTTGGAATGTTTGATTTGGCTATGGGTGTTTAAAAGGTATGAGTACTTAAAATCTAGATTATGTTGTTATAAATCTACATGATGTTGCATGGTAGCAGTGAATCTGAACCATAGTAAATCTCGTACTCCAAGATGTAAGCCATTTCTATCTGCAGTGTATTATATAGTGAAGTGGAGTTCTTGAGTGATGCCAATAGTTAATGCACTAGGCTGCTAAAAGGTTGGAGGTTTGAGTCCACCCAGATGGTTCTTAAAAGAAAGACCTGATTATCTACTATCAAAAAAAATCCGCCACTGGAAGGAAACCCTCTGGGGCAGAGTGCTATTCTAATGCACATGGTGCTTCTGTGATTGGAGTCACTGTGATGGCAACTGTTTTACCACTAAATGAATGTGGATGGAGGGAGCAATAACTCTTGCAGTGTTTGTGCAGCACCTGATCTGAGGGGAATATGCCTAAGCATTTTATAATCCAGAGGTCAGAGATGTAAAGGGGTGGCTGCCAGGAGATGCTATATACACACAGTAGCATCTAAGTAAGAAAATGGTTCTAGATGTAAGAAAACTGACGCAAGTTGACTTCTTTCCTTCTGCATTCCCAGAGCACCTCTCTTATCCCATCTCTTTAAACTTCCATCCATTTCCTTGTTCTCCTTCTCCCTCCACCCATCTCCAGGCAATTCCTCCTTTCTTTTCATCAAGAAGCCCTGCTGCAGAACATATTGAGCTGCTTACCAAAAAGTCGGCAGTTTGAATTTACCAGCCGCTCCATCAGAGAAAGATGGGCAATCTCTTCCAGAAAAGACACACAACCTCAGAAACCTATAGAAGGTTCAATCCACCAGTGGGAATTGACTTGATGACAATGGATATGGTTTGTGGATTTTATTTTTCCTGCAGGAAGGGACCCCTGGTGGTGCAGCAGTTAAGGTTTCACTGCTGGCTGAAAGGTCAAGTTTGAGCCCAACAGCCACTCTAATGGAGAACGAACAGTCTACAACAAAAATGTACAGCCTTAAAAAAAAATGTAGAGCCTTAAATCCAAAGCCTCTGTAAACGTTCATTAAAATTAATTTTTAAAAAATGTACAGCCTTGGAAATCCAAGGAAGTAGTTTTACTCTGTCCTATACGGTTGTTGGTAGTTGGAATCTACTTGATGTCAATGGATTTCTCCCCCCTTGGGGATCTCATTCGTCTTTGACAAGGCAGAGACCATTCTAGTTATGACCTTTCATTTAGCACCAAGCTGCATGCACATCCCTGAGTATCTCAAATACAAAAGTAATCCTCAAAAACACCTTCCCTTAGTGCTTGCTTTTTAGCAAACTGTTGGAAATCAATGGTTGGACCAACTCATGTGGAAGTACAGCTCTCCTGTGAGACTTCATGGTGGCAGTGAAAAGGGCAAGCTTTTGGAGCAAGGTGATTATCCAGATACCTTTACCCACACTCCACACCTGGTACCCTCTCCGTTGCTGGAAAGGAAAGCTTAAAAAACAACTGACATATCATCTCACTCCAGTAACAAGAGCAAAGTTCAACAGAGAAGCAAACAACAAATGCTGGTGAGGTTGTGGAGAGATTGTTCTCTGTTGGTGGGAGTGTAAAATGGTGTAATCACTATGGAAAGCAGTATGGCCCTTTCTCAAAGAGTTGGAAATAGAAATACCATTTGACCCAGCAATTGCACTAGTAGGAATATACCCTAAAGAAACCAGAATTGCCACCCAAACATATATATGCACACTTAGATTTATTGCTGCATTATTCACAATAGCAAAGAGATGGAAGCAACCCAAGTGTCCATCAAGAAATAAATGGATAGAGAAGCTGTGATATTTCCTGCAATTAAATACTACACAGCACTGAAAACCCAACAACTCATAAAATATTATACAAAATGGGTGACCCTAGAGGACATTATGCTGAGTGAAATATCTCGATCACAAAAGGACAAATACGGCATAATGCCACTGTTATAAAAAGGACTGACATGAAGGATGAAGGGAGACTAAGAAAAGAGGGGATAAATAATGAACACTGCATTGAAACAGATGAGGGGAAGAACTGTTTAAAAGGGATATATGATTAGGTATTATTTGCATGACAACAGTCTAGAATAAGAGCTGCATAGCAAAGTGGATGGGGGAGGGGGAAATTGTGCAACAATGAAAGAATCTGTTGTTGTTGAACTATAGAGATTTATTTGAAAGAATCTTTTTAAAGAGAAAAGAGAACTGGGGGGGTGTAGGGAGGAAAATATGCAACAATGAATGAATGGAAATC
Organism: Elephantulus edwardii; assembly: GCF_000299155.1. NCBI lineage: Eukaryota > Metazoa > Chordata > Mammalia > Macroscelidea > Macroscelididae > Elephantulus > Elephantulus edwardii. Next base: position 2,093,226 of record NW_006400029.1, on the reverse strand, counting down.
CAAGTTTTCTGTAAACTTTCATTGAAGTATTAATTAAAAAAAAAAAAAAGAAAGATTCAGGCCATCATAGAGAAGTTGCTTACCTGAATGTTTAAAACACCTAAAGTACAAACTCAACAGGGACAGTGTCAGGCAAAAATATGAAGTGAGTCAGGTTACTCCTTGGGGCTCAGAGTGCTATCCTCACTGTCCTTTGCTCCTTCGTAATGGCCCCTCTTCCGTGCTCCTTCTCAGCCTCTCACATCAGCGTCCCCTTCCTTCCTCATCCCTATTACATGTTGCCTTTAGACCCTTAATTTACTGAACGACCCGGAAAGCATACACCTCCCATGTATAGATCTGTTTATAACAAGTATCAGATTGTTACACTGAAAACAAGATGACAGTGGACTTTAGGAACCAATTAGTAGGTTGAGAAGGGTTTTCAAGGGTTCTTCCTTACCCCTGCAAATTGTCCACTATAAAATAGTGCACATTTGGAGCCCATCAGTAATGACGGTGGGTTCTAGTTTAATGACTGGACTGGTGATGAGGGGAGAAAGGAAAATCTGTTGTTTATCTCAGGCCACCCAAGATACATGGGGGGTGGGAATGGGAAAGAGAAGAGGGCCTCTATCCTTGGAGGGGCAATGAGAATGCTTTCTTCCTTCACTTCTATTTTTAAAAAGAAGTCTCAAAGAGACTGAAGTAGACAGAAATAATTCAAAGAAGCAGCCATGCTATTGAGAAATAACAGAATGCCCCCAGGCAGCAAAGGAGGGCTTAGCATGTTCACTGTTCAACAAAGGGCTCTCCTGGACTCTTGGAACTTTCCATAGCTTGACTTTTCAGCTAATCATTACCATCTGTGTGGTTGCTGGCAGCCGACCCTTTGCTAGGCCTGCTAGGCCAGCGAGGCAAGTTGCCTGGCCAGCCTGACAACTGCACCAAGCTGCTACCAGCTGCTGAGGTCCTTTGAGCTTTCCTTAGAACAAGCAGGCGTGCCCACCAACTGCTGACCCGGCTGGGGTGAGTGACTTGCCTCTCTGTCTGTCTCCTCCTCCTCTCCTCTTACAATGGGCTCTCCAGAGCCCAGCCTGGCTTTCTAGTCTCTTACTCTTGCTTGCCTGTGAGATGTCTGCACCTCCACAGACATGAGTGAGCACAGCCTGTTCCTTTCTTCCGGGCAGCTCGATGACCAGCATGCATTGCACATCCCTGTACAGATGCAGAGACACGTCATGGAAAAGAGAGGCCTGGATATGCTTTAGTAAATAAACAGTTGTCAGGACTCTAGGCACGCATCAGCTTAGCTTGGTAAGGCATTTAAAGAATGCCTCTAGAATCACAAAACATCAGAACTGAAACGGATCTTACAAACAAAAACTAGCTATCACCCTGAGCTCTTAAAGCATTTTTAGCCTTTCAAAAGTAGGTTATGAAGCCATTCTTTAAAGGTGCCTTTTGGTGGTTTCTAGCCTTTGGTTCGAAGCCAAGCCCTAGCTGTTAAAAGGCTATTATAACCAAAAAGCCTACTGCCTCCAAGGTGATTCTGACTTATGAAGACCCTCTGTTGTGTTTCCAAGACAACTTTAATGAGAGATGGCTGTTTCATCTTTCTCCTATGAAGTAGCTCATGTTCTCAAATGGCCGACCTTTTGGTTAGCACCCCTTAACCTACTATACCACCAGGGTTCCCCGACAAGGCTCCTCAAGACTCTATTCTAACCTCCTCCCTCCTCCTTTTACTGATTAGAAGCCCCAACCTAGGGTGGAGAAGCCCTTCTATTTCATAAAATTAAACTACTGTGTGGGCGGTCTTAAGAACTTAATGTTATGTGGATACTGGATGTCATCTGTTTGCCTCTATAAACCAATCCTCACCTTTTTTCACTGTTCTGCGGCCAGATGGCTGGCCTGAATGGCTCCCTTGGCCTGTGGCTTCTGGTTAGGTTTGGTCAATGGGAAGCACTAACAGGATTTAAAAGGGAGGAGAAGTGATATGGAGACATTTATTCTTCTGCGCCCTTCCTTTGACTGGCCAAGGCCTGGCTGTCACTCATCTAAGGCTCTTCTTCACAAAGTTCTCTCTCTCCCTCTGACCTTTGAAAATAGGGTAGTAGCAATGTTCCATACCCTACAGCCTTAGAGTACTACACAAGTTCTTAAGATCTCCCAACCCTACCCAGACCTTCCTAACCATTCTGTTCTTAAACTCTCAAATGGGAAAGAATTACCTGGCAGAGTCCTGACTGATTTCTGGCTTTGTTATTAGAAGGAGAAAAGCTTTATGAAAGGAAGAGGTATCTGAGACTATATTCATTTCTAAAACAAACTTGGTGACTAAGAATAGCAGAAATATGACCTATTGTGTCACCATTCTGGAGATCAGATGCCTGAAATCAGGTTTACTATGAGCCATTGAGTTGATTCTGACTCATAGTGACCCTACAGAACAGAGTAGACAATTGTCAAAGAAGAATAATTATATTATATGACTTCTAATATAAAAAAGTTGACAAGTGCTTTATATACACAGAATCAATATGGGGGGAAATTAGCAGAGATGAGAAATGAGGAGAGATTAAAATTATTAATTAAATTTTTGCAAAATATATGCAAAAAAGCTTGGTATCATACATATATTGTTGTTATTGTGTATCATAAACACACACATCTACTAGAGGATTAGTTATGACTTGTTTCCAACTCAATGATACACAACAACATATACATAGTTGTTATTGTGTGCCATAGAGTAAGAACTGACCCACAGGTGACCCTCCAGGAGATTTTGAGAGGCAATTAATCACACAGGTAGAGAATGACCATCCTTCTGGTGTATTTGACCCACCTGCCTTTGGGCTGACAGTACAATTCTTTATCCATTAGGTCACCAGATTTATTTATTTATTGCAAATACCTTTTATAAGAAATATAAACAAAGCCTATACACATGAATCTCACTTAATGGTATGCACAGGAATCAGATCAATTATGGCTGTGTAAAGAATCATTGGAGAAGCTCAATATCAGCAGTTAAAAGTAGGCCAGGTATTGATTGTGGAACAGACCATCAACTGCTCTTATCCAAGTTCAAACTAAAGCTAAAGAAGGTTAAATCAAATCCACAGAAAATTTGACTTGGAGTCTATCCCACCTGAATTTCAAAACCATCTCAGGAATGGTTTTGAGGCCTTGGCCATTAATAAGAGAAGACCAGATAAGCTGTGGGAGGATATCAAGAATATCACCCAGGAAGACAGCAAAAGGTCATTACAAAGACAGAGGAGGAAGAAAAGACTGAGATGGATGTTAGAAGAGACTCTGAATATTGCACTAGAGCACCAAGAAGCCAAAACAAAGGGAAGAGAGCAGGAAGTTAAGGAGCTGAACAGAAGATTTCAAAGGGCAGCTTGAGAAGACCAAGCAAAGTATTTTAATGAAATGTCAGAGAACTGGAGTCAGAAAATCAAAAGGGTTGAACTTACTCAGTATTTCTTAAGCTAAGGAAACTGAAGAACAAATTCAAGTCTTGAGTTGCAATACTTATGTGGGCAGAATATTGAATGATCTGGAAAGCATTAAAAGAAGATAGAAGGAAGGAGAGAAGAAGATGGAAGGAGTATGCAGAATTACTGTATCAAAAAGAACTGGCTGATACAGAAGAATTTCATGAAACAACATGAAGAGCCTACAGTGATGAAAGAGGAAGTTCAGGCTGATTTGAAGAAATTAGCAAGAAACAAAGTCCCAGGAATAGACAGACTGCCAACTGATATATTTCAACAAACAGATGCTGCCCTGGACGTACTTGCAAAGAAATGTGGAGGACAACTACATGACCAACTGACTGTAAGAAATCCATGTTTATTCCCATTCCAGAAAAAAGGTTACCTGACAGAGTGTGGAAATTATAAAAAATATCACATACTAGCTGAAAATCCTGCTGAAGATTATCCAAAAATAACTGGAACAGTACATCAACAGAGAACCACAAGAACAACCCAAGCTGAGTTGAAAAGAAGCTTCAGCACTAAAAACATTATTGCCAATGTCAGATGGATCTTGGCTGAAGGCAAAGAGTACCAGAAGAATGTCTGTTTCATTGCCTATGCAAAGGAATTTGACTGTATAGCTGTATAGATCACAACAAATTGTAGTGTACCTTGAAAAGAATGGGAATCTCAGAACACTTGATTGTGCTCACGCAAAACCTACACTCAGCCTGGAAACGGTCCTCAGCACAGAGCAAAGAAGCACTGTTGTTGTTATTTTTGCTAAGTGCCATCGAGTCATCAGCGACTCATAACAACCCAATGAATGAAAGTCCTCGACACTTGTGTGACTTTCATCCTTTCTCCAGGTTCATAGGGTTTCCTATGAAAGAAGCACTACGTGGTTTAAAATTGGGAAAGGAATGCATCAGGGATGTGTCTTGTCTCCCTACTTTTTCAATCTATATGCAGAACACATTATTTGGGGGGCTGGGCTTTATGAGGAGAATGGGACATCAGGATTGAAGGAAGACTTATCAACAACTTGTGATAGATATGCTGATGACAGAACCCTGCTTGCTGAAGTTGAGGAGCACCTAAAGCATTTACTGCAGAAAGTCAGGGACTGTAGTCTTCAATATAGATTGAAGCTCAACATCAAGAAGACAAAGATTCTCACCACTGGGCCAACTGGCAGCAGCACCATATTAGATGGAGAAGAGATTGAGGTTGTTAACAATTTCATTTGCTAAGCTCCACAATCAACCCTTGTAGAACCAGTGGTCAGGAATGTAAAAGACGAATTGGGTTGGGGAAGTCTGCTGTCAAGGATATGTCCAAAGTGCTAAAGAGTAGTGATTTAGTCTAGGTATTATGATGCACCTGATCCAGGCCATGGTCTTCACAATTACATGCTTTGCAGCAGAGAACTGGACAATTACTAAGGATAACAGAAGAACTGATGCCTTTGAGTTTTGGTGCTGGAGAATAATATACCATGGACTGCAAAGAGAACAAACAGATCTGTCTTGGAGAGGGGGAAACCAAATTTCTCCTTGGAAGCTAGGATTTTGAGGCTCCAGCTCATATGCTTTGGGCACATGGCCAGGAGGGACTGGTCCTTGGAGAAGGATATCATGATGGGAAGAGTAGAAGGACAGTGCAGGAGAGGAAGACCCTGGATGAGATGGACTGACACAGTAACTGGGGTAATGGGAATAGGTATGTCAGAGTCAGTGAGACTGGTTCACCACAGAGCAGGCTTCAGGGTATACAGCGTTGCTCTGACTCACAGGCAACTCGATGGAGCATAACAACAACAGCATGGAAACAAAAGGGAGCAGTGAAGGAACAGAGTAGAACTGCCCCCTAGTGTTTCCTAGGCTCTAACCTTTAGAGATGGAGCTTTGGCGACATAGTCTATAGTGAGTTGCACTGCTAACCCAAAGATTACTCTTGTTGGCAGTTCAAATCCACTTGCCACTCTGTAAGAGAAAGATGGGCAGTCTCTTTGTAGTTCAATTTGTTGTTGTTGAGTACCATCGAGTCAGAACTGACCTATAGCTGACTCTCCAGTGGGTTTTCAGAGGCGGTTTAATTGCACGGAGGAGATTGCTCATCTTTCTCCCTCAAAACTAGTGGTGGATTCAAACCATGTGCCTTTGGGATTGCAGCACAGTTTCTTACCACTGGCTAGACTCAGAATTGCTGAGTGCCAACTCAATGGCAGTGAGAAAGGACATTTTTGTGGAAGTAGATAGCCAAGTCCTTTCTCCTGGAGAACTTGAACTACTAATCTTTCAGTTGTGATTGGGGACTGGAGGTGGTAGTGGGTAACCATTGTGTTTCCAAGGATCTTTAGAAATCAATAAGACGAGGCTGAAATGAAGGCACCAGTGAGGCATGTTACCTTCAGAGGCTCATCTAGCTTCTGCTGTACACATTCCTTGGCTTGTCGTCTCCTCAGTTTGTCTCTGTGATTATATTTATTATCTTTTCTCCTGTGTCAAATTGCCTGCCTCTGAGGTCAAAAAAGCACATGTGATTGCATTATTTAGGCCTTACTCAATCAAGATAATCTAGGGTCACCTCCCCGTCTCAGAATCCTTAATCATAAGAGTTAAGTCCCTTTTACCAAATAGTCACATTCATAAGGCCAAGGATTATGATGGAATATATTTGGGAGACATTAATCAACCGAGCATGCAGGAGAATGACTTGAAAACAACTTTAATGTGTGCATACATTAACACTCTAGACTTGACTGAAACCTTGTGTAATCTTTGAGGGACATATACTGCTAAAGATACCTTCCTGTCCCCTATTAAAACAAAACAAAACAACACAAAACCAAAAAAAATTGCATTGCTGTCAAGTCAATTCTAACTCACAGCACTTATAGCAGCCCTATAGAACAAGGCAGAACTAGCATCTCAAGTGTTTCCAAGGTTGGATTTTTTTAAATTTATTTTATTAATTTTAATGAACATTTACAGAGATTTTGGATTTCCATTCATTCATTGTTGCACTTTTCTCCCTGTCCACCCCTCCTCGCCCCACTTCGCTCTTCTCTTTGAAAAGTAAAAGAAAAATTCCTTCATGGTATACAATCTCCTCCCTGGCCCCACCCCACCTAGAGTACACTCCACTCTGCAACCTTCATTCTGGACTCTTGTGATAACCATAATACCCTATCATATATTGCTTTTAAACTGTTCTTTCCCTCATGTGTTTCAATGCAGTATACATAATACATCCAGTTTTTCTCAGTCTTACCCCAACCCTGATGTCAGTTATAATAACATCCTGCCACATCTTTCTCCTGGAGTTATTAGTGGGTTTAGTCTTTTGAATAGCAGCAGAATGCTTATCCACTATGCCACCCTTTTTTTTCAGACCCTATATGCTCTAATTTTCTTATAGGGGGCTTTGGTGGTATAGTGGTAAGAAGCTGTCATTGCAATCCCAAAGGTACCCCCCTCCCAGCTGTTGTTCTGCAGTAGAAGGATGGCCAATTTCCTCCCTTTTCATTTACTGCCTCTGAAAAGCCACTGGAGGGTCAGCTATGGGTCAGGTCCTTTCTATAGCACACAACAACAACTGGTCCTATCAGGTGAATATCACTGTGACGTTCTCATTCTAAAGCCATCTGGTTAGTTACCACGCAAACCACTGTGGACCAGATGGTGGGCAGCTGCAATGGGAGCATGAACACTGTGGAAGGAACTAACATAATGACATTTATTACACAGAGGTCATTTGACTTAAAGGGTAGAATGATAGAGCACAAAATCTAGAATACCCTCATAAGTCACCTACCTCCACCATCTCCTGGCACAGATGAGAAAAGTGAGGTCTGAAGAGGTGAAATTCATTATTTATAGCTGATTAATGACAAACTCAAGACTAAAAGACAAAGCTTGGATCTTTTAATGCAAGGAACTTTTCACCATAATATCCTATCATACCTTATCATCAACTTCCCTCTTTGGGGAAATCTTTAATATTTTTTGTAGATTTCCTCTCTAAGTGATTCCATTTACTGAAAAATGGTAGACCTTAGAGATTCACTGGATGTTAGGTCTTTACCGCATAAAGGAAGGAAAATAATATTGAGAATCATAGTTTACATCCGTGCTACTCAAAGTGTCGATCCACAACTAGATAAGGAGACTATGTCAGAACACAAATCAACACGTAGCTTGCTTTATTGAGAATGTCTCACTTAGTGATAGAAATTATTACATTCTGGCATAAGTTCCTATTTTCAACAGACCAGTAGGATCATCACTGTCTAGAAGGTAGCAGTTAGCTTCACTCCTGCTTGAGCAAATCTCCTCAAATAGATTATATTGGTAGGAGAATCCATTGGAAAAACTAATTCACTCTTCAGATCACATCAAAATGATGGAGTTCATTTCTAGAGCCACTTATACAAGTAATAATGAGCCAGCCAGTAGCTAACCCTCTAGTGGGGGTTCAGAGGCAATAAAATAAATCACATGGGAGGGAAAATTGTCTGTCTTTTTCTATGGAGCAGCTGGTCGATTTGAACTGCATGTCTCTGGGTTGGTAGCACAACTCCTGACCTCTAAGTCACCAGTGCTTCTATAGTGTGATTAAAAGAGAAGCAAATTTTTATGTGCTCACATATACACAGAACATACATATTGGAGGTTGATATTATTTGTTGTTGTGTGCCTATGTCGTTGAGTTGGAGCTGACTCATTACTGATTCAACAGCAGGTTTTCAAGAAGTTTTAAGTTGCACAGGGGATTATCCACCTTTCTCCTATAGAACAGCTGGCAGATCTGCTGTACTGCCTACCTTTATAGGTGGGCAGTGTAACTCCCTCTATCCCAAGCCATCAGAGTTCCCTGTTTATATCTAGTAGTGGTAGTAGTAGTAGTAGTAATAGTAGTAGTAGTAGTAGTATTGTTGTTGTTGTTATGTGCCATCAAGTCGCTTGTGACTCATAGAGACCCTATGTACAAGAGCTCTAAACGCTGTTGTATCCTGTGCCAACCTAGCCATCTCAAACACACTCATTCCCACCGCACCAGTCACAGAATTGATCCATCTCATTGAAGGTCTTCCTCTCCTTCGCCGCCCCTTCACTCTGCCAAACATGATGTCCCTCTCAAGGACCAGTCCCTTCTTGCAACATGCCCAAAGTATGACAGACGAAGCTTCAGTATCCTTGACTCCAAGGAGCATTCCGGCTTCACCCTCTCAAGACAAACCTGTTTATTCTTCTAGCAGTCCACTCTTCTCCAGCACCACAGGTCAAAGGCATCAATTCTCTTTCTATCATCCCTAGTCACTGTCCAACTCTC
>NW_006400029.1:2074881-2084133 GCF_000299155.1 Elephantulus edwardii | reverse complement strand
GGGAATAGGACACTTAATTTCATATGCTTGAAAGACTATCAGGCAGGAAGAAAGTAGACCCATTCTGTATTTGTTTATTCATCTAACATGTTAGGCTTTTGGAGTTATTTTTAGTACCCACTGTTTGTGGTTTGTGGGTTTTTTTAAGAACCCACTTCCAGATAGTTTTCCAGGCACTTAAGATAACTGTAGATATGACTAATGGAGTCTGAGACTTTATGGATAGTTAGTTGTTTCAAAATAATAAACAAAACCAAAACCACATCAGAAAGACCAAGATAAGATAAGGTGACAGAAAATTAGTACAAGGCAGGTGTTAGAATATGATTTTTCAGATTGAGGAAAATCTTCCCAGAGGCAATGATGTTTGAGTTGACCCTGAATAACAAGAAAAAGCAGCCAATATAGGCACCACATTATTGAACTGACAACTTTTATTGCTCAAGTAGTCCAGGTTTGGCCATTAAGAGTTCTTCCAGTGGACTCTTCTCTTCTTTTGTTATACCCATGTGGGCTTTGGAGCACTTCTTTACTTTTTGGCACTACTGTGAAGCTCCAGGTTCATCTCGTATAGTTCTTATCCTATTTTCTCAATCGAAAACTCATTGCTATTGAACTGGGACTCACTCATAGCTCACCATCCTGGGACTATAAATCACATGGAAAGAGATTATTCTTTATTTTCCCTCAGAAATGCTGGTGGAGATGAACCACCAGAAAAGTATAGCCTTTGCATTAAGCAGTGCAACTAGCCACAGATTACAATATCAGAGCTCCTAGAACCAACTTTTCCCTCTACTAGCTTTCTTCCCTTTTAGTGGAGAATAGTATTTAAAAACAAAATCTGTGTGCAAGGTATGCTCACTGTTACTTGAATATCATTACTTCTAGGTCCTATAAATACATATGTATATGTACTACGTCCTAGAAAATATATGTCTATGTACTCACCCATGTCAGTAGACACACATACACATTTCTATAAGAAACCATAACTAGACAAAGAGGCCATTGTCTAAATGGAGCAAGCGAATGTTTCATGGTTTAAAATGAAGAAAGGCGCCCATCAGGTCTGTGTCATTTCTCCATAACAATTTAATCTACCTGCTGAGCAAATCATTCAAGAAGCTGGTCTTTGTGACAAAGAATATAGGATCAGAGGAAGACTCATCAAAAACTTACATTGTGCAGATGACAAAACCTTGCTTGCTGAAAGTGATTAAAGGGCTTGCTGCCTCAGATCAAGGATTACAGCCTTCAATACATATTACATCTCAACATCAAGAAAACAAAAATCTTCACCACTGGACCAATAGATAGCATCATGATAGACAGAGAAAAGATTGAGATTGTCAAAAATTTTATCTTACTTGGATCAACAATCAATACCTATAGTAGCAACAGCCAAGAAATCAAAAGATGAGTCACATTGGGAAAATCCCCATCCATACTTTTCCTAAAGAGCAATGATGTAAGTTTAAAGACTAAGGTTTACCTGATCTAAACCATGGTCTTCTTAATTGCTTGCTATGCATCTGAAAATTAGACAATGACTAAGGATGACAGAAGATGAATGGATGCCTCTGAGTGTTGGAGAATATCCCATAGGCTGCCAGACAAGCAGGTCTGTCTTGGAGAAAGTGAAACCTACCTTGGTCATGTTGTTTGGAGGGGCCAGTCCTTGGAGACGGTCATCATGGCTGGAAAAGTGAAGGGGCAACATAGAAGAGGAAGGCCCTCAACAAGAGAGTTGACATGTGACTTTAACAATGGGCTATGAGAGTGTATTGGAGACAGTGAGGATGGCACAGGAGGGAGCAGAGTTCAGATCTGTGGTTCATAAGGTATCTATGAGTCACAATCAACTCCGTGGCACACAACAACAACATCATGTCCTAAACTAAACTTTCATTTATACTGATGTCTTTTGCTGTAATTCATTACCACATATTTAATTATACATTTCTTCTCTTGCTTTTCTGTAACTTCCTATTACAACAAGGAGAAACATGGCTGCTATCATTCATTACCCATTTACTTAATTGCTCAATTTTAATATACATACACAGTGGCATTAGAATTGTTAACAAGGCTCCTTGTAATACTTAACTTTATCAACTAGATTATAGGGCTTTTGTATAGTTTCTTTTGCCTTTAGTGTTCATTACATTGCCTCTCATTTGCAAAGTTATTTATATCAGCACCTACTCCTCTGAAGGTTGTTTCAACATTTGTAATGTTGTTATTTTTTTGTTGTTGTTGTTGTTGTTGTTGGTATGTGACATTGAGTCCCCTGCTACTCATAGTGACATTTTGTACAGCAGTTCTGTACCCTGCCTTGTCCTGAGCCAATCTCACTAATTCCAACAGACTAACAACCCCCATTGCCCCGGTTACTGTATCAATCCATCTCATTGAGGGTCTTCCTCTCCTGTGTTGTCTCTCCACCTTTCCAAGCATGACGTCTTTCTCCAAGGACTGGTCTCTCCTTGCCATGTGCCCAAAGTTTGTGAGACAGAGCTTCAAAATCTTGCCCCAAGGAGAAATTTGGTTTCACCCTTTCCAAGACAAACCTATTTGTTTTCTTGGAGGTTCATGGTATATTCAAGACTCTTCTCCAGCACCACAATTCAAAGGCATCGATTCTTCTTCTGTCATCTTTTGTCATTGTTCAGCTCTCTGATGTATAACAAGTAACTGCAAAGACCATGGCCTGGATTAGGCATATCTTAGTCTTTAGGCTGACATTGTTGCTCCTTAGTACTCTAGAGAGGTCCCTAACAGTGGATTTTCCCAATGCAATTTGTCTTTTGATTTCCTGACTGCTGGTGCTAGGAGTGTTGATTGTATGTAGAACTGAGTAAGCTGAAATTGTTGACAACCTCAATCTCTTCTCCATTTATCATGGTGCTGCCAATTGGCCCAGTGGTGAGAAACTTTGTCTTCTTAATGTTGAAGACTACAGTACTTGACCTTCTGCAGCAAGTGCTTCTGGTCCTCCTCAGTTTCAGCAAGCAAAGTTGTATCATTTACATAATGTAGGTTATTAATGATTCTTCCTCCAATCCTGATGACACACTTCTCTTCATAAAACCCTGCTTCCTGCATGATCTGTTCTGCATATAAATTAAAAAGGTATGGAGACAGGATGCATCCCTTATGCACTACATAGTTAGATTTTTTTTTATCACAGTCTGTATTCTATCTGGGATCCTCCAATTCCCTAAATTATTTTTTTCAAATTTGCATACATTATTATTCACTCTTTGTGCTGTGAATTTCTGTGAGTTTTGTCAAATGAATGGTGTCATGTAGCCATTATTACATTCTTGTGCTTCAAGTATTAAGGCTTACTGGGAAGTAACTCCTGGAACAAGAATCAGAAAGAATGTGTGATTGGTTTAGAGAAATGGTAGACTGATGCAAAGCTGAAAAAGTCTCTTCCAGTCCAATTGGGGGACTAGGATGTGGTACTCAAAAGTAAAGATGGCAACTAGAGGAGTCCCCTGTTGGGAAGAAATGGCCAAGTCCTTCTTTATACTGCTGCCTTGCTCAATTATTGTCTGGTGATTCCAGAGAACACAATCATCACTCAAAAGCTGAGGCAAACGCTGAAGTCTCTAGCAGCTGGAGGCTATCCGCTCACTGCATTCCATGAAGCTACACAGCAAAGTTCTTTCTTTCTTTTAAAATATTGTTTCTTGAAAGAATGTCTGAGTGTTTCCAATGATAACTATCAAAACTCCAAGCAGAAGTTGGCTGACCAGTGGTCAGGAATCTCGAGCAGAGGATTCATTCCTGTATCAGGTGGGATTGAAGACCAGATGATCTCACTGGCCCCTTCCTTCATCTCTCGGTCTTTCAGCTTACATCCATTCAGATGGCCCAGGTGTTCCACTTCTCCTATTTTGCCTACCTTGCTCAAGCCCCTTCTTTTCTTGCATTGACCGTCTTATGTCCTGTTCTATCCTCAAGGTATGATCAAGTGCTTCCTTTTCTCCCAGGGATTATTCATGAAGGCACAGAGACTGCAGATGATGGAATCTATGTTTCCCACTTCTACTGCCTTCACCGTTTCAGGCCCCAGCATTTTTAAGAAAATGGTTATATGAATATCAATAGCAATGTGGATCTCTAAGTTGAACATAGGTTACAAGCTTATGATTTTGAGGCCTGTACTCTTTAAATAGTAGTAGTAGTTGGTGGTCTGTCCCACTTTTGCATTACAGTCTCCCATTATTATTAATGCATCTTGATTGCATGCGTATGGATGTCGCTCACCACATTGTACGAGGCCTTGAGCACCAATGAGCGTAGACCAAATGAGCTCTGGGAGGATATTAAGAAAATCATCCATGAAGAATGCAAAAGATCATTACAAAGGATAAAGAAGAAGAAAAGACCAAGATGGATGTCAGATGAGACTCTGAGTACTGCATTAGAGCACCGAGAAGCCAAAGCTAAAGGAAGAAATCAAGAAACCAAAGAGCTGAATAGAAAATTTCAAAAGGCAGCTTGGGACGACAAAGCAAGATACTATAATGAAATGTGCAGAGAGCTGGAGTCAGAAAATCAAAAGGACCGGACTCACTCAGCGTTTCTTAAGCTGAAGGAGCTGAAAAACAAATTCAAGCCACTGGTGGCAATACTTAAGGATACTTTGGGTAGAGTGTTGAATGATCCAGGATGTATAAAAAGAAGATGGAATGAGTACACAGAGTCACTGTATCAGAAGGAATTGGCCAACACAGAGGAATTTCATGAAACACCTTATGAGCAAGAACCTATGGTGATGAAAGAGGAAATTCAAGTTGCTATGAAGGAATTAGCAAAAAACAAGGCTCTAGGAGTTGACTGCATACCAATTGATTTCTTTCAACAAACAGACACTACCCTGGATGTACTCATTGTGCCAGGAAATCTGGAGGACAGCCAGCTGGCCAACTGACTGGAAGAGATTGGTATTTGTTCCCATTCCAAAGAAAGGTGACCCAACGAAGTGTGGAAATTATCGAACAATATCATTGATATCACAGGCAAGCAAGATTCTGCTGAAAATTATTCAAAAACGTTTGGAACAATATGTCAACAATATGTGCAGGCTGGATTTAGAAGAGGTCATGGTACTAGGGATATTATAGCTAATGTAAGATGGATCTTGGCAGAAAGCAAAGAATACCAGAAGAATGTCTATATGTGCTTTATTGACTATGCAAAGGCTTTTGACTGTGTGGGTCACAACAAGCTGTGGCTGACTCTTAGAAGAATGGGAATCCCAGAACACTTGATTGTGTTAATGCGAAGCCTATACTTGGACCAAGAGGCAGTCATCAGAACAGAGCAGGGAGACACTGGATGGTTCAAAATCAAGAAAGAGGTCCGTCAGGGATGTATTTTGTCTCCACACATTTTCAATCTGTATGCAGAACAGATCATCCGAGACGCTGGGCTGTACGAGGAGGAATGTGGCATCAGGACTGGTGGAAGAATTGTCAACAACCTGCGTTATGCAGATAACACAACCCTGCTTGCTGAAACTGAGGAGAGCCTGAAGTGCTTGCTGCAGAAGGTCAAGGACTGCAGTCTTCAATATGGATTGAAGCTCAATATCAAGAAAACAAAGATTCTCACCAGTGGGCCAATTGGCAGCATCAGTATGGATGGTGAAGAGATTGAGATAGTTAACAGGTTTAGTTTGCTTGGTTCTACAGTCAACACTCTTGGTAACAGCAGCCAAGGAAATCAAGAGACGAATTGCATTGGAAAGTCAGCTGTGAGGGACCTCTCAAGAGTACTGAAGAGCAACGACATCAGGCTGGAGACTAAGGTGCGCCTGATCCAGGCTATAGTCTTTGCAATTACGTGCTATGTATCGGAGAGTGGGACAGTGACTAGGGATGATAGAAAGAGAATTGATGCCTTTGAGTTGTGGTGCTGGAGAAGAGTGTTGAATATACCATGGACTGCTAGGAGAACAAACAGGTTTGTCCTGGAGAGGGTGAAGCCAGAATGTTCCCTGGAGTCAAGGATTCTGAAGCTTCATTTGACATACTTTGGACATGTTGCAAGGAGGGACTGGTCCTTGAGAGGGACATCATGTTTGGGAGAATGGAGGGATGATGCAGGACAGGAAGACCTTTGATGAGATGGATTGATTCTGTGAGTGGAGTGGTGTTCTGTGAGTGGAGTGGTGGGAATGAATGTGTTTGAGACGGTGAGGTTGGCACAGGATAGAACGGCATTTAGGGCTCTTGTACACAGGGTCGCTATGAGTCGCAAACGACTCGATGGCACATAACAACAACAACAAGTCTTTAAAAAAATTATCCATGAAATGAAATGGCCAACTCAATCCTACTCAATATGAGATTAAATGGACAACAGTAACTCAAACACAGAAACTTTCAGGGGAAGAGAATCTAACTTAATAATGGAGAAATGACATCTTCAGAGATAGGGAGAACAGTGATCCAGTACGAAATTTTTAACCATTGCCATGATTACATTAAGGCAATACCTGTCCTTGGAAAAACACATTTTTCTTGGAAAAGTAGAAGGTCAGTAAATAAAGGAAGATCATCAACATGAAGAGTTGATACAATAACAACAATAATGAGTTTGAGCGGGGCAGAGATTGTGAAGATGTGGCAGGACAGGCTAAGGTTTTGAATTGTTATTCGTAAGATTACTACTATAAGGATCTGAAGTCAACTCAATAGCACCTAACAAAAACAACCATTGTCAAAAATTGTTTGCAAAGAAGTTGTTGAATGAGTGTTTTGTTATGTATATTTTCACCAAATACACAAACATAAACATGCCACGTTTATGACTATAATAAAAATAATAAAAATATTCAAGCTAGAATCAAACTCTGGTCTGATGCATCTCCTCCCTACAAGATGTAAAACGCAAAATATATCTCATGGGATGGCAGTTTTCTTTTCTTCCATGCCCATGAGGGCCTTAGATTTTCACCTCAGCTACAGCCATTCCACTGCAACCTTGGTCTTTCTCTGCAGGAATGTGGAAAACTTCCAAACTCCTCATGAAAGAGCAGCTCTGATATTTTGTTCTTCCTGCGCTTACCCTTCCTTTCATTTAGCCTTCTTAAGGTTAGAAGTCTGTTTTATTCTTGTAACTTGGCGGCTTTGCCTGGCTCAGGGAAGTCCTAAAATAAATAATTAAGGCCTCTGTGTGACCTCCAAGGGCAGTCACTTCCAATCCAACGTAAGTTTTTAGATTTACTTTGTCTTTCTTTAGAGATTTGCTTTGGATGTCTGCTTCTGCTTTGTAGCAGTCTCAGGCTCCAATATCCTATATGTTTTGTTCAAAGAATAGTATATATATATTCAAGCTGCTATTTTTGTACAATGAGCCATGCATGCTATTCTTAATTTCAAAGGCTCCCAAATTAAAGAGCTCCATAGAAGCAGGCTTTCAGAATTCTTTCCAGCCTTCTGGTTTTTCTGTCTGTCAATTCTTGGTGAAATGACTAAAGTCAGAACCTGCTGGGTCAATGACTCAAAAGTGTTGGCAGATAAATTCTCCTCGCCTTTTCACCCCAGTACCACACAATAGGGTTGGAATCCACATTTAAATATGTTCTAAGATTATTTGGAGTCACTTACCCTAGAGTTAGCTGAGACCTAAGAAAGTAATAAGAGTTAATATTCCCAGGAGACACTTGTGTTCAAATTATATATAGATTCTGTTTCTGAAAACAATACCAAGGCATTAAAAAAAAAAAAAACAATGAAAAACGTACAAAGAGCCCACTGTCCCTGGTCCATTATATAGGATGTGTTGTTGTTGTGTAGAGTAGAGCTGGAACCAACCCATAACTGACTCTCCCGTGAGTTTTCAGAGGCAGCTAATCACACGGGAGGAGAAGGCCCATCCTTCTCCTGTGGAGCAGCTGAAGGCCTCAAACCACGTGCCTTCAGGATAGCAGCGCAGGTTCTTGTCACTAGGACACCAGAGCTCTTATATAGGAGTAGAAATGGTAATTAAAGAAAATTAAAACAAAAGAATTTAAAAGAAAAAAATAAAGTTTGCTTTCATTTCTCTCTCTGAGAATATGGACTGAAATTTTGTATTTGGCAGTCGTCCCCGCACTAGAAGAGCTAAGTCTGAAGGGTGAGTGATATAATAACTGCTTACTTATTATAGGTGATGGTTGCATCACCTTGGAACAGAGGAAGAAAGTTTAAAAAAACAAACAAACACCAAAAACAAAAAACAACAACAACAAAAACACCCAAAATTCCTCTTTGCTATGAGCAGAGGTTTTCTAGTGGAATTATAGCAATTTCTGAAGTAGCCTGAGGCAAAAGGCATTTGACTAGCAACTTACCTTCCAAAGCAAGCCTGTGACTTTCACCTGACTTTGTTGTCTTCTAGTCCCCAGGGCTCCAAGGCCAGAAAAAAGGCACTCATCTTGGCTCCTAGCAGATTCATCCTTCAGAGTAAATTGAGGACAAATCACCAAAGGTAAAGACTTTCTTTGGCACTGAGTTTAACTAGGATGGTTTGTAAGATAAAACTATTAATGTTCTAATCAAAATAATAGTTTTGGATTAACTCTCTGTAACTCGTCACTGTCACCTTAAGACTCTCCTGTGGCAAGGCTCAGATTGGATATAATAATGTAAGGCAGCAGAACTAGACAGTTAAAAAGAACCCTTCCAGTGCTATTCTACTAATGAGTCTCCAAGTTTAAATTTTGTTATTGTTATCAAGTTGACTCCAACTTCCTGTGACCAATTGTATAACAGAATGAAATGAGGCCTGACCTTGTACCATCTTCATGATCGTTACTTTGTTTGAGTCCATAGTCTTATGGAAGGCCAAAACTAGGATATGAAGTGGTATTAGGGTACTGGGTTTTCAAGATAGTCATCTTAAATCAAGTAACATCTTGAATCATATAACTTTAACATCATCCTACACTTTTAAAAATTATTTTCTACTAGTTTATTCCCAAAATTCAAACACATTGTTTATGAACAAATTATTTCCATTTCCCTCATCCCCCCAACCGTCAAATTGTACAACCCAATGATTAATCTCCCTCTGCTTCCAACCTCTCCAACATTTTTGAATGATGAAATCAGATTAAGGCAAACATCAGGGTAAGCAGTCGGTAAATATGTGGTTTTTTTTTATTTTCTTTTTTTCCCTATAATTATATTTTATTAATTTTCATAAACATTTACAGAGATTTTGGGTTTCCATTCATTCATTGTTGCA
>NW_006400029.1:2070312-2074106 GCF_000299155.1 Elephantulus edwardii | reverse complement strand
GTATTCCATTGTGTGAATATACCACAGCTTCTCTAGCCATTCGTTTGTTGATGGGCACTTAGGTTGTTTCCAACTCCTTGCCATTGTGAACAAAGCTGCAATAAACATGGGTGTGCATATATCTGCTTGGATGTCAGAGTAAATATGTGTTGAATGAATAAATCACTCTGGACAGACAGCCTGAATGGAGAGAAAATAGAAATGTTCTACAGGAGAAAGTTTATTTCAGCTAGAGAATAGATTTTTATAACAATGACAGTAAAAGAAGATAGATTTTAGGGATAGATTTTCCTGGACCTAAGGCTCAGACTTGAAACGCATTAGGGTCCTTGTCAGTTACTGTTGAGTCACCTTGGGGTCATGGCAAACTTATGTGTAAAAAGATGAAATGTTTCCTGGTACTATGCTACTACCTTCATGATCATTGGTATATTCTAGTCAATTGTTGTTATCATTGTGTCAGTCTGTCTAAGCAAGGGCATCCCCTTGTTCTTGATGGCCTTTTTCATTCACTTGCTATGCATCTTAAAGCTGGATAATGAATAAGGAAGACAGAAGCAGAATCTATGCCTTTAAGCTGTGGTGTTGCAGAAGAGCCCTGAATATCCCATGGACTGCCCAAATGAACAAACAGATATGTCTTAAAGAGGGTGTAGCCAGAATACTCCCTGAAGGCAATGATGACAAGCTGCATCCCACATATTTTGAGCATGTTGCTAGGAATGGCTATTCTTTGAAGAGAATACATCATGCTTAGAAAGGTGGAGGGTTAGTGAAAGAGAGAAAGACTCTCAATGAGTTGGATTAACACAGTGATTACAGCAATGAGATTGAGTGTATAGAGATAATGAGGCTGGCACAGGATGGGACAGGGTTCAGATATGTAGGGCATAGTGCCACTAACAATTGTAATCAACGCTACAGCACCTAACAACAACAACAACAACAACAACTAATAAATATGAAGTTCTTCAGTGATTGGTTTTTCCCAGTGATGTGTTCAAAGTAAACAAGTCAAAGTCTTACATTCTCACTGCTAGGGTGATATTCTGTTTGCATTTCTTTTCAACAGGTTTGCTCATTCTCTCAGCCATCTATAGTATATTCAATATTCTCAGCCAACACCACAGCTCAAACACAAAGAGTACTTTTTTAAAATTTTGTATTGTTCTCCTTTATTTTATTTATTAGGAGTCCTGATGATATAAATTACACAATGGAATTTTTGGCAGTTCAAATCTGTCTATCTTTTTTGGTAATGGCTATTGTTGTGTAACAAAGAGTACTTTTAATCCATGAGGTGGAGTGCAGCGATTTCTGGTAAGGATGCTGTGTATTACAGATAATAGAGTTCTTTTAAAAGATACTCAATTTTATAAAATGTAATGAATAGAGAATTAAGATATGGTTCAAAACTCAATAGGTATATGAAGGTTGATATATGAGGATATAAAAAAATATCATCCATGAAGAATGCAAAAGGTCATTACAAAGACAGAGGAAGAAGAAAAGACCAAGATGGATGTCAGACGAGACTTTGAATATTGCACTAGAGGGCAGAAAAGCCAAAGCAAAGGGAAGAAGGCAGGAAGTTAAGGAGCTGAACGGAAGATTTCAAATAGCTCAGAATTTTCTCAGGAAGACAAAGCAAAGTATTATAATGAAATGTCAAAGAGCTGGAGTCAGAAAATCAAAAGGGCTGAACTTGTTCATCATTTCTTAAGCTGAAGGAACTGAAGAATGAATTCAAGCCTTGAGTTGCAATGCTTAAGGTATTATGGACAGAATATTGAATGATCTAAGAAGAAAAAAAAGAAGATAGAAGGAGTTCACAGGGTCACTGTACCAAAAAGAAGTGGCTGATACAGAAGTATTTCATGAAACAACATATGATCAGAAAACAATAGTGATGAAGGAGGAAGTTCCGGTTGCTCTGAAGAAATTGGCAAAAATAAGACCACAGGAATTGATGGCATACCAATAGACATATTTCAACAAACAGATACTGACTCGATGTGCTCACCAGGTTGTGCCAAGAAATCTGGAGGACAACTACCTGGCCCATCTGACTGTAAGAAATCCATATTTATTTCAATTCCGAAAAAAGGTGACCCAACAAAGCATGGAAATTATCAAACACTCTCACTAATATCACACATAAGCAAACTCCTGCTGAAGATGATCCCAAAATGACTGGAATAGTACATTGACAGAGAACTACCAGAAATACAAGCTGAGTTTAGAAGAGGTTGGGACACAAGAGACATTATCACCAATGTCAGGTGGATCTTGGCAGAAAACAAAGAGTACCAGAGAAATGTCTGTGTTTTATTGACTATGCAAAGGCCTTTGACCACATGGAACACAACAAATTGTGGCTGACCTTGAGGAGAATGGGAATTTCAGAACACTTGATTGCGCTCTTGTGAAACCTATATTTGGACCAGGAAGCAGTCGTCAGAACAGAGCAAGGAAACACTGCATGGTTAAAAATCAGGAAAGGATGTGTCAGGGATGTACCCTGTCTCCATACCTTTTCAATCTGTATGTGGAACAGATCATTTGGGAGGCTGGGATTTTTGAGGAAGAATGTGGCATCAGGATTGGAGTAAGTTTCATCGAAAACTTGTGTTATGCAGATGGCCAAAACTGAGGAGGACCTGGAGCACTTGCTGAAGAAGGTCAATATGGATTGAAGCTCAACATCAAAAAGACAAAGATTCTCACCTCTTGGCCAATTGGCAGCATCATGATAGACAGGAAAGAGGTTAAAGCTGGTAACTGTTTCAGCTTACTCATCTTCACAATCAATGTTCTTGGCACCAGCAATCAGGAAATCAAAAGAAAAAATTAATTAGGAAAATCTACTGTCAGAGACCTCTCCAAAATGCTAAAGAACAATGATGTCAATCTAGAGACTAAAGTGAGCCTGATTCAGGCCATGATCTTTGCAGTTAGGTGCTATGCTTCCAAGAGCTGCACAGTGACTAAGAAGAAGAATCGATGCCTTTGAATTGCGGTGCTTGAGAAGAGCCTTGAATATACTATGGACTGCCAAGAGATCAAACAAATCTGTCTTGGAGAGAGTAAAACCAGGCTGCTTCATGGAAGCAAGAATTCTGAGGCTCTATCTCACATACTTTGGGTACATGGCTTGGAGAAGGACATCATACTTAGAAGGCTGGAGGGACAGCACAGGAGAGGAAGACTCTGGATTAAATGGATTGGCCCAGTAACTGGGGTACTTGGGGTAGGCTTGATTGGAAGCAGTAGGACTGGCCCAGAACTATTGTGCTTAGTGTTCCTGTGAGATGCCAGTGACTGAATGGCACATAACAACAATAACAATTGGACAAAAAGTAAAAGAAGACCCCAAAAGAATTGATGCTTTTGAATTGTGTCATTCACAGTGACTATATCATATGCTGTCAAATAACAAGCAAGTTTATCTTGGAAGAAGAACAGCCAGAGTACTCCTAAGAGGTGAAGATAGTTAAATACAGTGCTCTGGGAGGTAAAACAGAAGAATTAAACTTGTCAGCAGATCATTTAACTGGGACGTCCCATGAACTTAAACTTCTGATCCAAGAAATCAAATATCATGAGGTGTTTGGTTATACCTTATTAGTCTCAGCAGCTACTCTTTTTTGTGGCTATGTAACAAATTCAAGCCACGGGTGGCAATAGTTAAGGATAGTTTGGGTAGAATGTTGAATGATCCAGGATGTATAAAAAGATGGAAGGAGTACACAGAGTCACTGTATCAGAAGGAATTGGCTGACACAGAGGAATTT
>NW_006400029.1:2054352-2069986 GCF_000299155.1 Elephantulus edwardii | reverse complement strand
TGGATTTAGAAAAGGTCGCAGTACTAGGGATATTATAACTAATGTTAAATGGATCTTGGCAGAAAGCAGAGAATACCAGAAGAATGTCTATTTGTGCTTCATCGACTATGCAAAGGCTTTTGACTGTGTAGACACAACAAGCTATTGCTGACTCTGAGAAGAATGGGAATCCCAGAACATTTGAAACCTGTATTTGGACCAAGAGGAAGTCATCAGAACAGAGCAGGGAGACACTGGATGATTCAAAATCAAGAAAGAAGTCCGTCAGGGATGCATTTTGTCTCCACACATTTTCAGTCTGTATGCAGAACAGATCATCCGTGACGCTGGGCTGTATCAGGAGAACTGTGGCATCAGGATTGGTGAAAGAATCATCAACAACCTACATTATGTGGATGACACAATGCTTCTTGCTGAAACTGAGGAGGACCTGAAGCGCTTGCTGCAGAAGGTCAAGGACTGCAGTATTCAAGAAAACAAAGATTCTCACCACTAGGCCAATTGGCAGCATCAGTATGGATGGTGACGAGATTGAGATAGTTAACAGTTTTAGTTTGCTTGGCTCCACAGTCAACACTCTTGGTAATAGCATCCAGGAAATCAGGAGATGAAGTGCATTGGGAAAGTCAGCTGTGAGGGACCTCTCAAGAGTACTGAAGAGCAACGACATCAAGCTGGAGACTAAGGTGTGCC
Source organism: Elephantulus edwardii (assembly GCF_000299155.1). Lineage (NCBI taxonomy): Eukaryota > Metazoa > Chordata > Mammalia > Macroscelidea > Macroscelididae > Elephantulus > Elephantulus edwardii. The sequence continues at coordinate 2,069,293 of NW_006400029.1, read as the reverse complement.
TGATCTAGGCTATAGTCTTTGCAATTACGTGCTATGCATCAGAGAGTTTGGACAGTGAATAGGGATGATAGAAAGAGAATTGAGAATTGATGCCTTTGAGCTGTGGTGCTGGAGAAGAGTGTTGAATATACCATGAGAACAAACAGGTTTGTCCTGGAGAGGGTGAAGCCGAAATGCTCTTTTGAGTCAAGGATTCGGAAGCTTCGTCTGACATATTTTGGGCACGTTGCAAGGAGGAACTGGTCCTTGGAGAGGGACATCATGTTTGGGAGGGTGGAGGGATGGCGCAGGAGAGGAAGACCCTCAATGAGATGGATTGTTTCTGTGAGTGGAGTGGTGGGAATGAGTGTGTCTGAGATGCCTAGGTTGGCACAGGATAGAATGGCGTTTAGAGCTCTTGTACATAGGGTCGCTATGAGTCGCAAGTGACTCTATGGCACATAACAACAACAACAACAACTATATCACACACTTTTTACCAATTAAATTTTTCATAGACACATAACTCATTGCTAGCAATTACATTAATGCTATGCAAATCTAGATTTAATCAATGCATTTTTTTCCATCATGGTAAAACGAAACTCAATACTGCGTAAGCAATAACATCCATTTTTCTTCTCCCTCCTAGTAAACACTAATAAAATTAGGTCTCTATATTTTCCTCTTCTTGTCTTTTTTTTCCCCTCCTGCTGGTCCTTTTGTAATCACCTTTAATCAGCATAACATCTTCAAGCTTCATCCATGTTGCAACATTTGTCAAGACTTGATTTCTTTTATTGGCTGAGTAGTTTTTCAATAATATGTACCACATTTTGTTTATCCACTCATCTGCTGATGGCCATTTAGTCATTTCTACCTTTTGGCTACTGTGCATGGTGCTAAAATGAACATTGATGTACATGTCTCTGAGTCTGCTTTCAAGTCTTTGGGGTATATACCTAGAAGTGGAGTGTGGAATCACACGATAGTTCTGAAAAGAGTGGCACAGTGTTAACTTACCTCTCAACTGATACTGGAATAATCGGCAGCTTGAACTCATCAGTCACTCCAAGGAAAGGTGACAATTGGCTTCTGTAAAGATTACAGCCTTCTAATCCCTCCTGAGGGAAGTTCTACCCTACTCCCTTCTACTCATAGGGTTTCTGTGCCTCTGAATCTACTTGAAAGTAATGGATTTGGTCTTTTTCATTTATATGACACTTCTCTACTTTAGTGTTTGGAACTGCCACAACAGCAAAATATAAAATAGATAAGTGAGACCTCATAAAAATTGTTGTTGTTGTTATTATGTGCCGTCAAGTCGCTTATGACTCATAGCAACACTATGTACAACAGTCCTAAACCCTGTTCTGGTCCTTGCCAATCTTATTGTCTCCGACATGCCTATCCCTATTACCCCAGTGATGTAATCAATCCACCTCATCGAGGGTCTTCCTCTCCTGCGCTGTCTGTCCCTCCACCCTCCCAAGCATGACATCCCTCTCTAAGGACTGATTCTGCCTTGCAACATGTCCAATGGATGTCAGACAAAGCTTCAGAATCCTTGCCTCCAAGGAGCAGCCTGGCTTCACCCTCTCCAGGATGGACTTGTTTGTTCTCCTAGCAGTCCATGGTATATTCAATACTCTTCTCCAGCACCACAGCTCAAAGGCATCAGCTCTCCTTCTATGATCCATCCCTAGTCATAGTCCAGCTCTCAGATGCATAGCAAGTAATTGCAGGAAATCAAGTATCTGAAAATAATCCAAACCCAAACATTTATATAAAAGTATAATAACAATAGAAAGGCAAATAATACAATCACAAAATGGGAAAAGAACTTGAATAGATACAAAGAGAATATTCTTATATTAGATAACTCATTGTTGAAAGCTAGGCATTGCCTCTACATTTTCTTTGAAGAATTTAATGTTTTTAACTTGTTTTCATGTATCACATGAGGCAAGAATCCCATTTAGTTTTTCTGCATGTGGAAATCTAACTTTCTCATCACCATTTGTTGAAAAAATGCTCCTTTCCACATTGAATGGATTTAGCACTCTTGTCAAAAAGCAGTCGATCATAGAAATACAGGTTTATTTCTTCACTTTCAATTCCATTCTGTTGGTTTATGTGTCTATAATTATACCAATTTAAGGCTGTATTTTTATTACTGTAGTGTATAATATACTTTAAAATTAAGAAGTATGAGTCTTCCTACTTTGTGGTTGCTTATATTGCAATATTGTTTTGGCTTTTGCCACTTCATAAAAAATTAAGAATTGCTTTCTCAATTCAAATTATTTGTTTGATATTATCTAGCAGGCTCCTGATATTTTGTTCATTTTCTTTTCATGTTGGGTAATTTTGATCATCTATCTTAAAGTTTACTTATTCTTTCCTTTAATATGATCATTTGGCTGTTCAATCCAGCTAATGAATTTTAATTTCAGAAATTGTACTTCTTAGTTCTAGAATGTACATGAAGACGTTCAATATTAACTACAAATGGACTGTTGAAAGTTAAGGATTTTTTTTTACCCCTAGTTTAACTACTAAAAATTGCAAATCATTATAGCTAAAAATTCATTATGAAAATTAAAATGGAATTATTAAGAAATAGGAAAGTAACCCAAAAAATGCGGGGGAAAAGAAACAGAAACAAAATTTAAAGAAAACAAAAGCAAATAAAATTATAAACCCAGGGAGCTCTGGTGGCCTAGTGGCAAGAAGCTGCACTGTAATCCCAGAGGGATGAGGTTCAAATCCACCAGATGCTCTGCTGAAGAAGGAGGGGCAGTCTCCTCCTGTGCCAGTCAGAACTGAGACGGTACACACACACACACAATAATTTTAAAAATAAAAAAGATTATAAACCCATATTTTACCCTATAAATAATTCATTAAAGGTATGAATTAAACATTCATTAAATGACAGAGGATGAAGTCAGTTTAAATACACAGAAATAAATATAAAAACTAAACAGATGAAAAATTTAAATCATGTAAATATTAAACCTGAAAAAGCTGAAATGTCTACGTTAATATCAAATAAGGTTGATTTACAAATAAAATAATGGTAAAGGCATTTCATAACAACAAATGGGTAATTAAACAAGAAGATATAAAAATCACAAATTTGTTTGTGACAAAGCACAGCTTTAAGATGCATAGGACTAAAATGGACAAAAATTAAAAATAGGCAATCATAATTGGAAATTTTAATATCTCTTTCAAGGAAGTTAGGATAAAAATCCTTTTAAAAAAGACAGTCTGTACAGCATTATCAACTAATTGGTTTTCATGAGTGTGTGTGTTTTCATGAGTCTGTGTATGTGTGTGTTGTATGTGTGTATGTGTTGAGTCCCTCAGTGGCAGAAAACTGTTAAACACTGAACTACTAAGAAAGTTTGGTGATCAAACTCACCCAGATTACCTCAGAAGAGAGGCCTGGTGATCAGGTCATAGCCTCAAAGATCAAATGATGACAGTTCTATTCTAAAACATATGGGGTCATTATGAATCAAAATTGATTGGTTTTTTGTTCCCCCACAGCAGCAAAACGTAAAATTAATGACCTAGATTAGCTAAGATATATTTTAAAAGAAGAGCAATGTTGGAACACTTATAGTATCTGAATTCAAGAACAATATACGACTTAAAAGTACTTAACTTATTCCTCAGAAGAACTGTTTATTCCTCACTTATAAATTGACAAGAAGTAATTTTTTAATAAATAACTGATTCAGTTCTAAAATATTAATGTAATTTCCTAAGGTAGCTACTTTGAAGAATGATATTTATATGGCATAAATTCTTGAATGACTATATTAAAAAACACACCACCAAAACAAAACACCACCACCCCTAATTACACATAGACTTTGTAATCAATCAGATAAAATGTCATTTTCATTCTATATACCTTTGGTAGTTTCATTTTAAAGGAAGGTATAAAATTTAAAGATTGTTGTTGTTATGTGCCATTGAGTCTCTTGGGACTCATAGCAACCCTATGTACAACAGCTCTGAAGCCTACCCTGTCCTGAGACAGTCTCACCGACTCTGACACATCTATCTTCCATAACCCCAGTTATTGTATCAATCCATCTCATCCATTGTCTTCTTCTTCTGTGCTGTCCCTCTGTCCTTCCAAGCATCATGTCCTTATCCAAGGTCTGGTCCCTCTTTAGCCAGTCCCATGTGCCAAAGTATGTGGAAGGGAGCTTCAAAATCCTATGAGGACAAATAAAGTTCTTTAAAAAAAAAAATCAAAAAACCTAGCTTCCAAGGAACAACTTGGTTTCACCCTCTTCAAGAAAGGCTTATTTGTTTTCTTGGTGGTCAGTGGTATGTTCAAAACTCTTCTCCAGCACAACTCAAAGGCTGTATTCTTCTGTCATCTTTAGTCATTTTCCAGCTCTCTGATGCATAATAAATAATTGTGAAGACCATGGCCTGGATTATTCTCTAGACTGATATTATTGCTCCTCTGTACTCCAGAAAGGTCCCTGGCAGCAGATTTTCCCGGTGCACTTTGTCTTTTGATTTCCTGACTTCTGGTGCTAAGAGTGTTGATTGTGGACATTGTTAACAACCACATTCTCTGTCTATGACAGTGCTGCCAATTGGCCCAGTCATGAGAATCCATTGTATTGTTGATGTTGAGCTTCAACCTATGCTAAAGACAACAGTCCTTGACCTTCTACAGCAAATGTTTCAAGTCTTCCTCAGTTTCAGTAAGCAAGGTTGTGTCATCTCCATAATGTAGGTTGTTGATGAGTCTTCCTCCAATCCTGATGTTGCATTCCTCCTCATAATACCCTGCATCTTGAATGATCTGTTCTGCATATAGATTGAAAAGAGATAGGACACATCCCTGATGCAATCCTTTCCTGACTTTGAACCATTCAATGTTTCCTTGCTCTGTTCTGACAACTGCTTCCTGATTCAAATATAGGTTTTGCAAGAGCACAATCAAGTGCTCTGGAATTCCCATTCTCCTCAAGGTTAGCTACAATTTATTGTGATATACACATTCAAATACTTTTGCATAGTCAACAAAACACAGATAGACATTCCTTTCATATTCTTTGCTTTCTGCCAAGATCCATCTGACATTGGTGATGTCTCTAGTGCCACAGCCTCTTTTAAACTCAGCTCGTATCTCAGTAATTTTCTTTCGATGTACTGTTCCAATCATTTTTTTTAAATCTTCAGCAGGATTTTGTTTGCGTGTGATATTAATGTTGTTGTTGTTGTTAAGTGCTGTCAAGTCATAGACGACTCATAGTGACCCTATGAACAAAAGACCTGAGCACTGTTCATAGAGTTTTCGGAAGCAAGCTATTTCGGAAGTGGATGCCACTCCTGTTTCCAAGCTTGTTTTAATTGGGAAGCTCCACCAAACACTGTTCACCATGGGTAACCATTATTGCATTTGACACATCAGTGTTAACAGTGGTTAGCATCACAACAACCACGAGTTACCTCTGTACAGCAATGCACAGACCAGTGCTATACCCCTTAGAAGAATGTTTGACCAAAAACAATATTTAAACCAGGTATGAGTGCCACAGGTTAAAATCACCCACCTTGGGCTTGGGAGCATAACTTTCTGTCCTTTTTTTAAAAATTAATTTTAATGAAAGTTTATAGAGACTTAGTTTCCAGTCATTCATTGTTTCACTTTTCTCCCTACCTCCCCCCTCCCCCCAATTCACTCTTCTCTTTGAAAGTAAAAGAGAAACTCTTTCATTGGTATGCAATCCTTACCCGAAGTCCACTCCACTGTGTAGCCTTCATTCTGAACTCCTGTAATGACAATAATACCCAATCATATATCCCTTTTAAACAGTTCTCTCACTCATCTATTTCAATGAAGTATACATCGTATACATCATTCCTCCTCTTCTTCTCTGTCTTCCCTCACTCCGATGTCAGTCTCATTTTACAATAGTGGCCTTATGCAATATTTGTCCTTTTGTGACTGAGATATTTCACTCAGCATAATCTCCTACAGGGTTACCATTTTGCCTAATATTTCATTAATTCCTTGTTTTTCCAATGCTGCATAGTATTCCATTGTGTGAATTTACCAGAGCTTCTCTATCCGTTCATTTATTGGTGGGCACTTGGGTTGTTTCCAGTTCTTTCCTATTGTGAACAAAACTACTATAAACATGGGTGTGCATATATCTATTTTGGCTGGCTGTTATGGTTTCTTTAGGGCCTGGGTCACCTTTTTATGGAATGGGAATAAATATGGATCTCTTACAGTTAGTTGGTCAGGTAGTTGTCCTCAAGATTTCTTGGTACAACATGGTGAGCACTACCAGGGCAGCATCTGTTTGTTGAAATATGTCAATTGGTATTCCATCAATTCTTGGGGCTTTATTTTTTACCAATTCCTTCAGAGCAGCCTGAACTTCCTCCTTTATCACCATTGCTTATTGACCTATGCTTTTACATGAAATGTTTTTCTGTGTCAGCCAATTCTTTTTGAGCTGTTGTACATAGGGTCACTATGAGTCACAAACGACTCGACGGCACATAACAACAACAACAACAACAACAATGCATCAATACTTATGTGTTCTGTTTCTTTGTTAGTGATGTCCAATTTTCTTACATTCATGCTTCTCACATTCCATGTTCTGATCATGAGTGTCTGTGTACAGTTGCTCCTTCTTCATTGTGTTTCCAAATTTGAGGGCTCAGCTTTAGATGCCATATATGCTAGTCTGCTCTAAGAGTGCTGTTTGTACATAGGGTTTTTGAAAGCCTGTTATTTTGGAAGTGGATGGCCAATACTTCTTCAGAGTCTGCCTTAATTTGGAAGTTTAGCTTTAGAACAATATCTGACAGACTAGCATTTTACACAAAGGAGCAGATGAAAGAGACTTGAAGGCTGCACAGTGGAGTGGACTTGGGGAGAGGAATTGCATAACAGTGAAAGAGTTTTTCTTTTACTTTTCAAGAAGAGTGAATTGGGTGGCAGGGGGGAAAAGTGCAAAAAGGAATACATAGAAACCCTAAGTCTCTGTAACTTCCATTAAAATTAATTAGAAAAGATAAAAAAAATTTTTAAAAAAAGACAGACACTTCCCTTTTACAGAAGTAATAAATGGATTCAGTGTCACACCTCCACCCCAAGCATATGTGTCTTGTCCCTTCTCTTTCCTGCTGCATCAACATCCCCTTGCACCACACTTACCCCGTCCCCACACCTCCCCCCCTTGATATGATGGCTCAGGCCTAAAGTCACTTCTGTGAGGGCTTGAGCCTTGTGCTGCTAATCTCTCATGCTGCTACCTGTCTGGAGTTTTGGAGATCTTTATGTCCAAATCTTATGTACTTCCTTTAAGGAAGGATTTTTGTCCGAGGCAGTATTGGGGATAGATTCTTGCCCCTGAGCTTCTGCTCCAGGACTGTCATCGTGTGACTCAGTGTCTTTTCTCTTCCATTTGCAGACATGCTGTCATAGTAAAATCATTTCCAAGGTGAGAGCTATATCTCCTCTAGTCTGGTATGCTTGTGGTATTTACTTATTGTTGGGAGTAAATTCTTATTGTTACTCCCAGACTCCTGCTGTGTGCAAAGCTCAGGGGCTCCTGATGCTAGTTTGGAGCCTAAATTATGGACTCTGGATCTCGCCTATCTGAATTTTAATCCTAATTCTGCCATTTTCTATCTGTATGACCTTTGCATTTTTTACTTGTCTATGTTTCACTCTATAGCCCTGGTGAGTCCACTTGCTGTACAAAGATAACTTGTGATTGCTGTGAAGCTGAACACTGTGAAACTGACGTGTCAAATGTGATAATGGTTACCCATGGTGGACAGTGTTTGGTGGTGCTCCCCGATTAAAACAAGCTTGGAAGCAGGAGTGGCATCCACTTCCATAATAGCTTGCCTCCGGAAACCCTACGAACCTGGAGAAAGGATGAAAGTCACACAAGTGTTGAGGACTTCCGTTCATAGGGTCACTATGAGTCGCCTACAACTGAATGGCACTTTACAACTACAACAATGTTTTGCACAACTCATTTGTTAATTGAGCCCTGGTTGCACAATGGTTGCATGCTTGACTGCTAACCAAAATGTTGCAGCTCACACCTACCAGTTCCCTAGGAGGAAATGTGAGGATCCGCTTTTCTGAACGTTTACAGCCTTAGAACCTCTGTGGGGCAGTTTGATTTTTTTCCCCCTGTGTTGTCATTGTTGAGACTAAAGTGCATCTGGTACAGGCCATGGTCTTTGTAATCACTTGTTATTCATCAGAGAGTTGGACAATGACTAGGGAGGACAGAAGGAGAATTGACGCCTTTGAGCTGTGGTGCTGGAGAAGAGTATTGAATGTACCATGGACTGCTAGGAAAACAAACAGACTCATCCTAGAAAGGGTTAAACTGGGCGGCTCCTTGGAGGCAAGGATTCTGAGGCTTTGTCTGACATACTTTCGACATGTTGTAAGGAAGGACAGGTCCTTGGAGAGGGACATCATGCTTGGGAGGGTGGAGGGACAGTGCAGGAGAGGAAGGCCCTCTCTGAGGTGGATTCATTCAGTGACTGGGATAATTGGGATGGGTTTGTCAGAGACAGTGCGACTGGCACAGGACAGAGCAGAGCTTAGGGCTGTTGTACATAGGATCACTATGAGTCCCTATGAGTGAGTTGTTGTTGATTGCCTTTGAGTCAAGCATGACTCATAACGACCCTATGAACAAAAGGCTTGAAGCCCCTCTACCATAAACAACATTTATCAAAGTTCACAGAGTTGCTGGAAGCATGTTATTTAAGAAATGGATGCCACTCCTGCTTCCAATCCTGCCATAGCATGTTATTTTCCTATAGGATAATTATGAAATAGAATAGACTATGCAGTATTGTATTGAACACTAAATTAAAATCTAACAAAATCTAAAGTGGCTATTAAAATCTAAATTAATTAGTTAATAAAATCTAAAGCAGTTATTGAATCTGGTAAATAAAATATGCTCAACAAGTATTATGTCCCAGTGTTCTTATGAGGAATAAGTTTGATTGCTTTCGTCAAGCAGCAAGCACGGTCCCTTGTACCCAGCAAATGTTCTTTCCATCTCTCTGGAGAGCGTAAGTACGGCTGCCACTTAAGAGTGCATTTGGCAATCTTGGGTTTCCATTTTCTTTCTTTACTATTTTTCCATCATCTAAAACTATCTTACTGACAGAATAATAATGTAGAAATGAAAACTTTAAAGTCAGATGTCAAATATGTAAGTCTGTCATAGACCACGTGTCTCCTTCAGCTTTATTGACTCAGGAACTGCCAAGAAAGGACTGCTTCTCACCTTTTCCTTCCCCCCCTTCTTTTTTGACAATTAAAATGAAATAAAATGTATCAAAAAGAAAATAAAAATTACAGAACACGAAGAAAAGTCAAAGCGTCCAAGTAAAGTAAATACATTCCCTTTATTGACAGGCTATGTCAGCTAGGATGCTTCTGTCTTCCCCTTGAAGGAGGCCTCTTTTGCTGAGAAGGGCCACGCCCCAGGGTTAGGCGGTCTCCAGCCCCGGATCTCAGCACACACTGCCCCCTCCTGGTACTTCTCAGGATCGCTGCCCTGCTGGGCCCCTCTGAGGTTTCCCTTCCAGCTTCAGGCACCTTTCTGCAGCCCCAATGCGCTAACCACCTGGGATCAGAAAGAAGAACCACTCACTGACAGTGAATTAGAATAAGTCTCTGAAGACCAAGGACCCTAGGGCACACGCAGGGCCCCCGTTCATTTCACCTGTTACCTTGCGCCACCACCAGCCTCCCTTGCTGGGAGCTGAGACTCTCCAGCAGCCACCTCCCCAACCCCCCAGCGTGCCCGGAGCAGGACTTAGAGGCTCAGTGTCCCCTTGTGGTGGCCCCAGCTGGGTGTCCTGGGCTGCATCAAGGACCGAGCCTTGCGATTGGCAGAGAAGTTGGCAGAGCCTCAAGCAACCTCTTGGCCCTGACTTTACGTGCGGTCGGGACCCTGCTGCTCCCCGGCACCCCGCCCACCCGCAGCCCCACCCTCCGTTGCCGCCTCCTCCCGCCCAGCGGGCCCAGTGGCGCGGACAGGCGGGGAGCGCAGAGGGCGCAGCCGGGCGCCAAGCTCTGAGCCATGGGAGGCGCCCACTCGCAGACCCCCAGGGGCCGGGAAGCCGCCGGGGAGAGGCCACCGAGAGCCAGGGAGACCGCGTGAGTGCCACAGCCCTCCCCGGGGCCGCTGCTGGGGAGTGCGCGCCGCCCCGAGTGGAAGCACCAGGCGCTGGTCCCCAAGGGCAGGGAAGGTGGGGTTTCCACTCATATAGGGGACTCAAGGGCTCGCAGTTTGGCCTAGAGCCTAGCTCTGCAGGGGCTCCAAGGGCACAGGTCGACAGTGTCCCGTCCAGATCCATTACTACAAAATCCCGGTGGGGACTGCAGCCCTGCTGGCGTCCTCACTGCACGGGCGGGAGCAGGAGATCCGGAGTTTTCCGAAGTTGTGCAAGCAGGGAAACGCACGTGTCCTCCAGGACTCTGAAACATTCCCGAGGCAGAGCTACTTGTGAGAGTTGTAGATACTAGAAAAAGACGCGAGTTTCAAAGAGAAATCGGGATCTGGAAGCTTTGATGCAGTACTTGCTGAGTATAAGAAATCCCTCTCTTGTTTGCTCTGAGGGTTTCATGATGATCTCAGAAAAAGGCTTGTATTGTAGCAGCAGCAATGACGCTTTTGTTTGGGGACAGCAACCACTGGAGACACCAAGCACTGTAATGCAAGCCATGGAGGGAAATTTTTAGAGAATGTGAACTCTTAGAGCTGGTCCCACAGTTGAAAGATGGCCATGCTTCTTGCATTTGGGAGCGGGAGGTGGGGCGGAGGGAGGTGGGTAAGAAAAGATATAAGAATATTGTCCGTTAAATTTGTAACATTTTCAGATTATTTGGGGTCTTGGGGCCGAAACAATGCCAGAAATAACTTTATTCTCATTCAGGCTGTGCCAAACTATTTCGTCTTAGAGACATTCAGCTATCATATGTAGGCAGCCTTCCTTCAGAATGAAAGTTCAAAGGTTATTAGTTTGTGCCTCCTGATATTTATATCTAATCACTAATCTAAACCGATAGGGGATTCACACACAAGGCCTAGTGGTAAGGAATTGTACTGCCAATCCAAAGGCAGGTGGTTCGAATCCACCAGCTGCTCCACAGCAGAAAGATGGGCAGTCTCCTCCTGGGCAATTTACTGCCTCTAGAAACCTGCTGGAGGGTCAGATACGAGTCAGTACTGAGTGACAGCAACAATCTATAATGATCCCATGAAATTTATGAAGAAGGATGTGTACCAGGATTGGAGGGATGTTTTTTAACAACCTATGTTATCTAGATGATACAACCTTGCTTTATGCGGAGGATCAAAGACTACAGATTTCAATTTGGATTATACCCTAACATGAAGAAAACAAAAATCCTCACAACTAGACTGATGAGCTACATCATGATAGATGGGGAAAAGATGGAACTTGTCAAGTATTTATTTCACTTGAATCCACAGTCAACACCCACAGAAGTAGAAATTTAAACATTAAATGTTGTATTTCATTGTGCAAATGTGTAAAGTAACTCTTTAACTTGTGAAAAGGCAAAGATATCATTTGGAGGACTAAGATATTTTCAGTTGCCTCCAGTGCATGCGAGCTGCACCAAAGAAGAATAAGGAAGACAAAGAGGAATTCATGTCTTTGAATTATGGTGAAGAATCTTGAGAAAAATGACCTGCCAGACAAATGGGAGAACAAAAAACTGTCTCAGAACAAGTACAGCCAGAATGTGCAAGGACAATGAGAGTTGTCTCACCTACTTTGGGCATAGTATCAGGAGGGATCAGTCCCTGAAGAAAGACATCATGCTTGCTAAAGGAGAGGGTCAATGAAAAAGAAGACCTTAAATGATGTAAATTGACACAGTTGACTGCAACAATGGGTTAAAGCAAAACAACAGTTGCCTCAGGACTGGGCAGTGTTTTGTTGATTGTACATGGGATCACTATGAGTCAGAACTGACTCAGTGACACTTAACAGCAAGAGTACCGAAGATCCCATGGACTGCCAAAGGACCAAACATACATGTCTTTAAAAAAGTGCAGTCAGAATGCTCCTTGGAGGCAAAGATGACAAAGCTTCCTCTCACATACTTTGGGCATGTTGCTAGGAGGAGACCATTTCTGGAGAGGGACATCATACTTGGAAAGGTGGAGGGTCGATAAAAGAGGGGAAGACCCTAGACCAAATGGATTGACACAGTGACAACAGCAATGGGCTCAAGTGTGTCAGAGATGATGAGGCCGGCGTAGGAGAGGATAGGGTTCAGTTCTGTTATTCACTGGGTAACGTGAGTTGTACTTGACTCAACGACACCTAACATACAACTACAACATATTACAATCAGGCAGTTTATTAATATACAAACACTCAAGCACATACCATGGCTGAAATACTGTTTAATCCCCAATAGCACTTTCTATATTTTCTACATTTCTACAGTTTCTACATTTGTCATCATTTTCCTGCACAGAAAGTTTAAGTAATTTGCCTAAGCCACACAGGTAAAATTTGCTGACCCTCATTTTCTAACTCCACACCCATGCTAGACCTGTCTTAACCAATCCTCAAGTTAAGACTATCAGAACTGCTTTCTATGAAGATGGCGCCGAAAGTGAAGAAGGAAGCCCCCACCCCTCCCAAAACTGAAGCCAAACCAAGGGCATTCAAGGCAAGAAGGCAGTCCTGAAGGGCATCCACAGCCACAAAAAAAAAAAAGATCTACTCATCACCTACCTTCTGGCAGCCTAAAATGCTGAGACTCCGAAGGCAGCCCAAATACCCCCAGAAGAACACCCCCAGGAGAAACAAGCTTGACCACTATGCCATCATCAGGTTTCTCCTGACCACTGAATCAACCATGAAGAAGATAGAGATAACAGCACACTTTTGTTCCTTGTGAATGTCAAGGCCAACAAGCATCAAATCAAACAGGCTGTAAAGAAGCTCTGTGACAATGATACGGCCAAGGTCAACACCTTGGTAAGGACTGATGGAGAGAAGAAGGCCTGTGTTCGACTTGCTCATGACTATGATGCTTTGGATGTTGCCAACAAAACTGGAATTGTCTAAACTGAATCCAGCTGGCTAATTCTAAATACAAATTTTTCTACCCAAAAGAAAAAAAAAATTACTATCCAACTGCATCCCTTTAAAAAATTTAATTCTCCCTGAATAAGATCTTTATGTGGAACAGATCATTCTGGAGGCTGGACTTTATGAGGAGGAATTATCAGGAATTTATCAGGATTGGAGGAAGACTCATCAACACCTGTGCTTTGCAGATAGTACAACCTTGCTTACCAAAACTGGGGAGGACCTGAAGTGCTTGCTGCAGAAGGCCAAGGTTTGTAGTCTTCAATATGGATTGAAGCTCAATATAAAAAAATAAAAACAAAGATTCTCACCATTGGGCCAATAGACAGCACCATAATAGATGAAGCAGAGATTGAAATTCTTAACAATTTCATCTTGCTCGGCTCCACAATCAATAATCTTGGCACCAGCAGGGAGGAAATCAAAAGACAAACTGTATTAGGAAAATGTGCCATCAGGGACCTCTCTAGAGTGCTAAAGAGCAATGCTGTTAGTCTAGAGGCCAAGGTAAACATGATCCAAGCCATGGTCTTTACAATTTCTTGCTATCATGAGAGAGCTGGACAATGACTAAGGATGATAGAAGAAGAACTGATTGATGCCTTTGAGTTGTGGTGCTGGAAAAGAGTATTGAATATACCATGGACTGCCTAGAGAATAAACAAGTCAGTCCTAGAGAGGGTGAACCCAAGTTGTTCCTTGAAGGCAAGGATTTTGAAGCTACAGCTCACATACTTTAGGCATGTTGCCAGGAGGGACCAATCCTTGGAGAAGAATATCATACTTGGAAGGGTGAAAAGACAGCACAGGAGAGGAAGATCCTGGATGAGATGGATTGACACAGTGACAGAGGTAATGTGGGTAGGTGTGTCAGAGTCAGTGAGATGGCTCAGAACAGGGCAGGGTTCAGAGCTCTTGTACATAGGATTGCTATGAGTTACAAGTGACTTGACAGCACATAACATCAACAACACCTGTTAATAATACATCAGTAAAATTCATTTAATTGTTCAAAAAACAAGCCTAAGGGATGGTATAATACTGACATGAAGTTAAGAGTTTTGGAGAGAAGTAGCCCCGTGTTCAATTCTAGACTTTTCCTCTTCTCAGTTGGAAATCTTTTTATCAGTTCCTCAGGCTCTCTCTGTCTCAGTTTCCTGGTTTGTAAGATGGGAATACTAACAGCCTACTTCATAGGCTGTTCTGAGGTTAACATAAGATCACATATATATAATAACAAGGTAGAGTTTTATCTCGGAGCAATACCTTATTATAGCCAAGGATGAAAGTTATTTTAAATGTTGTAATTGGGTGGAAGAGTTTACTCTTTAACTTAAAAGTAAATGTTGGAATCATTTCTTAATAGCATGATGAGGAAATAACTCAGTGCTTTCTGGGTAGGGTCCAGAAGGTAGGGTGAAGGGTTTGATTGTCATCTGTTAGATTATACAGTGGCTTGGAAATAGTTAAAAGAATCTCTCTTCAAGAAGATTCTGCCTTTAGAAAAGTGTGCAAAAATGGTTACTAGAACAGTCATCTTTGGTCTTTACATGGAAATACAACCTGGCCCCTCCCGAGGCATGCCCATAGCAAATGAGATGAAGTTTTACCGACATTACCTTCAAGGAGGAGAAGGCCCTCTATGAGGTGGATTGCTTCAGTGACTGGGATAATTGGGATGGAAATGTCAGAGACAGTGCGATTGGCACAGGACAGAGCAGAGTTTAGGGCTGTTGTACATAGGGTCGCTATGAGTCGCAAGTGACTC
>NW_006400029.1:2044788-2054252 GCF_000299155.1 Elephantulus edwardii | reverse complement strand
TTCAGTGACTGGGATAATTGGGATGGAAATGTCAGAGACAGTGCGATTGGCACAGGACAGAGCAGAGTTTAGGGCTGTTGTACATAGGGTCGCTATGAGTCGCAAGTGACTCGATGGCACATAACAACAACAACAACAACCTTCAAGGAGCATTCTGGTTGCACTTCTTGCAAACTAGGTTTGTTTATTCTTTTATCACAATCCAAAGGCATGTATTCTGCAGTCTTCCTCATTCATTATCCCTCTTTCAGATACATAGGAAACAATTGAAAATAGTATGGCTCGAAACAGCCTTAGTGCATCTGACATTCAACTGGCATTCTTACTCTTTAGCTGTTTGGGGAGATCTTTGAGAGCAGATTTTCCCAGTGCAACACATCATTTAATATCTTGACTGCTGCTACCATGAGTTTTGATTGTGGATCCAAGTAAAACAAAATCATTGACAACTTCAATCTTTTTTCCATCTATCATGATGTTTTGTTTTCTTGATATTTCTTAATGCTGAGATGCAATCCCTATTGAAAGCTGTAATCTTGGTCTTCTTGTAGTATCTGTGGAAACAAAAGGTATGCTTTTTAATCAAAACTGGCCTTGTTCAGAAGTACAGGCTACAAGTGTTTCCAGGGTCTAAGAAAGCAGGAGGTTCATTGTTATCATGAGCCTGTTGCAGGCTTCCTGCCGGACATACGGCTGCCATGGATAGCACTGACCTTACGGAAGTGCTCCCACTCACGCCTATGACATTGTTTTTAAAAATCTTTTGTTCCCTTTTAAAAGAAATAAATAATGACATGGTCAATGAATTAATGCTGGCATCTGCCTCCAGAGGGGAGAAGTTTTATTTCAGTATTCCTATTTGAGACTAATCAGGAATTAAAAGGAAGAGTGTAACAATCTCTTCTCCTCTTAGCACTCTGCTGTGAAATATATAACACTGGATGTACATGAAAAGAAACATCTCAATTTTAAGATGGAGTCCCGGGATGATACAGATGGTTAATACTCTTAACTGCTAGCCTAAAAACGGGAAATTCAAGTCCACTCAGAGGTACCTCAGGGGGGAAAAAAATCTTAGCAATCTGCTCCCCAAAAAATCAGACACTGGCAATCCTGTGGAATATAGTTGGGGTTACCATGTGTTGGAATTGCCTTGACAGCGGTAGGTTTAAGATAAAACTTGATGTTACTGAAAATTCCATCTCCTATCCCTAAATACAAAGAAACACTTTGGTAAAAGGCTAGCATGTTTTACATAATTTATTCAGGGAGAATGTATGCTGAGGTGATGATGAGTTAAGGTTCCAGGGCAATAACTTCCTCTGGGAAATCATTAACTCTTAAATTGGACAAACTTCTGCATGTTTTAAGAGGCAATGATAATTGTGTCTGCTTTATTAGCGTATTACTGAGTCCTCTGTAAATATTGTTGTTGTTAAGTGTCGTTGAGTCTAGCACAACTCATAGTAACCATTATTATTAATGTACACACAATCACATACATTTACTCGATCTATGCAAGATAAAGTTAACTTGTGTACTGCTTTGGCAAGGCCTCTTAACTTTTTTATTTTTAACTTTTTATTGTGGTTTGAGTGAAAGTTTACAAGACAAGTTGAGAAAGTTTCTCATTCAACAGTTTGCACACATTTTGTTTCATGACAAGGCTTGCAGTCTCCAGGTTATAACAGAAATCTTTCTGTGTCCTCCTTGAGTTCCCGATTTTTATTTGTCCTTATTTCCTGTCTTCTGAGATTTGTATTTGGGCAAATGGTGCATTTTTTTTATCACATAAAGTTGATTGTATTAAAGAATATGTTCTTTCCTGATGAAGGAAATATTTTTTAGTCCATTTTCCAAAAACATACTATCAAAAGAGTGGAAATGCACTCGAGAATATGGTAGTTTAGTGAACTAAATCATTGCCTGCTCAGTTGGTGATTTTTGGTATGTGACCAAGGTGCGTTGTCCAAGAGTACTGAGTAATTTGTTGGCAGAGATTTCTAGAACAACATAAAGCAGAAACCTATTCCCTGAAGGTAAAGATAAACAAAGCTTCATCTCACATACTTTGAGTATGTTGCCAAGCACAGTCAAGTTGAGGATCAGTCACAGTGACCTTATGAACAACAGATCTGAACCCTGTCCTATCCTGTGCCATCCTCACACTTCCCAACACACGAGGATACATTGCAGAAGCCATTGATTGTGTCCATCTGGTTGAGCTGACTGACTGGAAGAAGTCCGTATTTGTTCCCATTCCCGAGAAAAATGATCCAACAGAATGTGAAAACTATCAAACAATACCATTAATATCACATGAAAGGAAAATACTGCTGAAGATCATTTAAAAAGTGGTTAGAACACAGATAGGGAACTGCCAGAAATTCAAGCAGGGTTTAGAAGATGCCATGGTACCAGCAGTATCATTACTTATGTCAGATGGATCCTGGATGAAAATAAAGAATACCAAAAGAATGTCTATTTATGCTTTATTGATGATGCAAAGGGATTTGACTGTGTGGATCATAACAAGTTATGGCTGACATTGAGAAGAATGGGAATCCCAAAACACTTAATTGTGTTTATGCAAAACCTTTACCTAGATCAAGAGGCTGTTGTGCACACAGAGCCAAGGAGCACTGCATGGTTTAAAATTAAGAAAGGAGTGTGTCAGGGTTTTATCCTCTCTTTGGACCTATTCAATCTGTATGCTGAGCAAATGATTCAAGAAGCAGGACTCCATAAAAAAGAATGTGGCATCAAGATCAGGAAGACTCATCAATAACCTGCATTTTGCAGATGATACAGTGTGCTTGCTGAAAGTCAGGAGGACTTGAAACACTTGCTGCAGAAAATCAAAGAATATAGCCTTCAATAGGAATTACATCTCAATCTCAAGAAAACAGAATATGGGTATGTTGCTAGGAGAGGCTATTTCTTGGAAAGGGACATCAAACTTGGAAAGGAGAGGGGCAGCAAAAGAGGGTAAAACTCTCAATGAGATGGATTGACATGGTGACTGTAGCAATGGCCTCAAGTGTGCCTGAAATTGTGAGGATGGCACAGGATAAGACAGAGGTCTGATCCCTTCTTCATAGGGTAGCTCTGAATGGTACTCTACTAGGATACCTAACAACAACAACAACAACCACAACAACTATTCATTAGCAAACTCTGGTGTGTCATAAAATTCATCTTGTACTACTTATTGAGCTTGTCTTCCAGGAATGCAAGATGTGTACTCATTGTCAATTATTAGTAGTTAAATTTTTACACCAATCTAGGAGTTTCTGAAGTCTTGTGTGTTTTTACCCCTCTCATTTCTGATTATGGGAGATAGAGGTAAGTTACCTGACTTCTCTAGTGGCTAAGTCTTAGCATGTTGAGGGGCTAGTGAAAGACCTAGCTTCTCCTTCTGTTTGAAACCACCAGTGACTCCACAGATGAACGTTGGACAATGTCCTCTCATTAAGATCCATAGTGTTGGAAAGCTACTGAAGGGTCACCATGAGTCGGAATTGACTCAGTGGTAGTCAGTGAGTATCTGGTGTTCTAACCCATTGCCAGGAGGCTGACTCTGAGACCTCGTGACCCCAAATGTCAGAATAGAACTTATTCCCATATGGTTTTCAGTTGCTGATTTTTTTTGGAAGGGGATTTCTAGGTCTTTGTTTTGTAAGGCTTCTGGGCATATCTGAACCTCCAGCCTTTTCACTTATAGCCAAGCATGATAGCCATTGGCTCCACCCACGTCCTCCACAATATTCCAGTGAATGGCTGCAAAGTGAGCAGTAACCAAACTAAAGAGCCCCTTGATGGTCACACCACTGTGAGGCCAAATGTCCTGTGAAACTGGAGGTGCCAGCTTTGCACATCAAGCTGCTAACCAAAAGGTTGGAGATTTAAGCTCATCCAAAAGTACCTTAGAAGAAGGGCCTGGCAATGTGCTTCTGAATATCAGCCATTGGAAGCCCTATGAAGCACAATTCTACTCGAGCACAGGTGGAGTCACCATGAACTGGAATCGCATTGATAGCAATTGGTAAGGACTTTGAAGACTTAGAAACAGGATAACATAGCTCGAATAACTTCAATGTTTTTTTGTTGTTGTTACGTGACATCAGGTCAGAACTGGCTACATTTCATTTCGGACACTCACTGCTTTCAAAATCATAGCATTGTTAATAACTCTCTTACAATGCATTGTTTAATACTATTAAAAAGTCTTTCTTAAAATCTCCATTTGTGCCTCAGTTCTATTTTCCTTGCATTCACTTCCTAAACATCATACCTCCAGAAGCTCTATGAACTTTGATAAATCTTGATAGTTATAGAAAGGCTTCAGGCCTTTTGTTCATAGAGTTGCTATGTGTCATGCATGACTCATAGGCAATCAACAACAATATTCCTAACAGTGCAATATCTGGGCCATATGGGATTTCTATGTTCAGTTTTCTGAGGAAATGCTAAACTGCCTCCCAGAGTGGTTGTACTGTTTTACAATCCCACCAAAGGTACATGTAAGTTCTAATCTCACCACATTATGTCCAGCATTTATTGCTTATTGTCCTGATAAACTGCCACTGTTACTGGGGTGAGATGGCATTTAATTGTGGTTTTGATTTGCATCTCTCTTATTGCCAGTTATTTTAAGCATTTCATGATGATGATGATGATATGTTTGTGTACCATCAAATCGGATCTGACTGGTATGGGATGAGATTGTCCCTCCTTTTCCAGCAGAGCATCTGGTGGATTCAAACCACACGCTTCTGGGATTTCAGTGCAGCTTCTTGCCACTAGGCTACCAGTGCTCCATTATTTTAAGTGTTTCTTCATTTGTCTGTTGACCATACTGACGTCTTCCTCTGTTAAAAGTATTTCCATGTCATTTGCCTATTTTGTGATTGGGTTATCAGTGTTTTCTTATGGAGGTCCTGTAATATTTTCTATAAACTTGGCTATGAGACTCATGGCTGAGATGTCATTGCCAAATGATTTTTTTCCCGGTCAGTAAGTTTTCTTTTCATGCTACTGGGGAAAAATTAGAAGCACACAGAGACTTAACTTTTAGAAGGCCCCATTCATCAATTTTGTCCTCTCCTGGTTGTATATTTCAAGCAATATTTGCAAGTATTTCATTGTTTTTGTTCAAATATTCCTCTAGGTTGTATAGCCCTGGTGTACAAGTTGCCGTACAGCAGTAACTTTTGCTTGCTGTGAGGCTGAACACTGTGACCCTGGTGTGTCAAGTGAGTTAATGGTTTGTTACCCAATGCGAGCAGTGTGGGCTGGAGCTCCGCAATTAAAACAAGCTTGGAAGGAGGAGTGACATCCACTTCCGTAATAGCTTGCCTCTGGAAACCCTATGAACCCGGAGAGAGGATTAAAGATACCCAAGTGTTGAGGACTCTCCTTCATAGGGTCACTATGAATCGCCTGCGACTCGAGGGCACTTAACAACAACAACAACATTTATACCATAGGCTGGGTCAAGAGGCTGGACTTTATGAGAAGGAATGTGGCATCAGGATTGGAGGAAGACTCATCAACAACCTGTGTTATGCAGAGGATACAACCTGCCTGCTAAAACTAAGAAGGACCTGAAGCTTGCTGCAGAAGGTCAAGGACTGTAGTCTTCACTATGGATTGAAGCTCAACATCAAGGAAACAAAGATTTTCTTCCCTAGGCCAATTGGTTCCACAGTCAACACTCTTGGTAACAGTAGCCAAGAAATCTGGAGATGAATTGCACTGGGAAAGTCAGCTGTGAGGGATCTCTCAAGAGTACTGAAGAGCAACAATGTCAAGCTAGAGACTAAGGTGCACCTGATCCAGGCTATAGTTTTTGCAATTATGTGCTATGCATAGGAGAGTTAGACAATGAATAGGGATGATAGAAAGAGAATTGATGCCTTTGAGCTGTGGTGCTGGAAAAGAATGTTGAATATACGATGGACTGCTGGGAGAACAAACAGGTTTGTCCCGGAGAGGGTGAAGCCAGAATGCTGCTTGAAGTCAAGGATTCTGAAGCTTTGTCTGACATACTTTGGGCATGTTGCAAGGAGGGACTGGTCCTTGGAGAGGGACATCGTGTTTGGGATGGTGGAGGGATGGTGCAGAAGAGGAAGACCCTCGATGAGATGGATAGATTCTGTGGGTGGAGTGGTGGGAATGAGTGTGTTTGAGACGGCGAGGTTGGCACAGGATAGAGCAACATTTAGGCCTCTTGTACATAGGGTCACTGTGAGTCACAAGCAACTCGATGGCACATAACAACAACAACAACAGCAGGCCATTTGGCAGCACCATGATAGATGACACAGAGATTGAGATTGTTAACAATTTCAGCTTACTTGGCTCTATAATCAACACTCTTGGCACCAGCAATCAGGAAATTAGAAGATTAATTGCATTAAGGAAATCTACCGTCAGGGCCCTCCCCAAAGTGCTTTGGGGAATGATGTCAGTCTAGAGACCAAGGTATGCCTGATCCAGGCCGTGGTCTTCACAATTACTTGTTATGCGTCTGAAAGCTAGACAAGAATTGATGCCTTTGAATTGTGGTGCTGAAGAAGAGTATGAACATACTGTGGACTGCCAAGAAAACTAATGGGTCTGTCCTGAGAGGATGAAACCAAGTTGCTCTCTGGAGGCAAGGTTTTCAAAGCTTCATCTCATATACTTTGGCATGTGACCGGGTGGGGCCAATCCTTGGAGATGGTCATCGTGCTTGGAAAGGTAGAGGGACAACGCAGAAGAGAAAAACTCCGGATAAGATAGATTGACACAGTAGCTGGGGTAATGGAGGAGGTGTGTTTGAGATGATGAGACTAGCTTATGATAAGGCCGGGTTTAGACCTATTGTACATAGTCCTCAGAGTTAGTTTCAGGCGACTTGATGGTACATAACAACAAATAACAGCCTTCTAAATCTGCTTTCATTTTGTCTCTTATTAAATTTATGGTTCTATAAACCTATGTTCATAGCATTATTCTCTGTGGCAAGAAAATAAAAACAACCCAAATGTCCATCAACAAGTGAATGGATTGAGAAATTACGATACATTCATACAATGGAATACTATGCAGCACTAAAGAACAATGATTTAATAGTCTAGAGAGCATTATGCTGAATGAACTAACTCAGTCTTGTAAGGACAAATACTGCATAAGACTATTACTGTAAAAATAGGAGGATCACTAGTATGATGTGCATAAAAATGCAAAAGCAGAAGGGAATGGGGCAAAGGGGTTGGGGAATGGAAGAAAAAATCACAAAGATAACAGATTTTGATGAGTGGAGGAAGGGGATGGGGGGCTGAAGAAATTAGGAAAGATCCAATAGAGACCAGAAAAGATGGAGTCATGGTAGGCATGGATTAATTTTATACAATGTATATGAATGATTATTTGAAACACAATGTGAATGAAAAAATATGTGAAACACAATGTACATGAGTGATCCACAGTATAATATGATTTTGTATGAAAACCAATATAAAATAAAAATGAAATGGGTCCCCATTTCATAAACAAATTTTTAAAATGCCAGACATAAAAAATAAGAGATGTTTCCAAGAGCTATCAAGGGGTGCCGGGGTGGGTGTCAGGAGAAAGTTGAGCTGCTCACCGAAAGGTGGCACCTCTCTGGCATTTTGAATCTACCAGCAACTGCCCAGGAGAAAAATGGCAATCTCCCCCCTTAGAGTTGACAGCCTCTGAAAACCCCAAGGAGGGGCAATTATGAGTCAGTTCCAACTTGATACAATGAGGTGAAGTATCTGGAACAAGTTTGTGAAGAGGTACAGAAAACTGTAAAGAAAAGTTAGACAAATTCTAGTACATCCTGGAGAAAGAATCTGAAAAAAGTAGAAATCTATAGTTTTTAAGAAGGTGATGTGGTTTAGCTGCTGTTCATCTCTTGTGATGCCAACTCAAAAAAGAAATGGTTTGAATGGTAAGACAAGGGTGTGTGTGTGTGTGTGTGTGTGTGTGTTGCTTTTAAATATCACAAATTCTAGTCGATGTTGTTGTTGTTGTTGGTATGTACCAGTGAGTCGGAATTGACCCATAGCTGACCGTCCAGTGGGTTTTCAGAAAGCAGCTAGATTCAAAATAAGCACCTTAGGGTTGGCAGCATAGATCTCTACCAATAAGCCACCGAAGCTAGACTCTGTAAGCACCTTAGGGTTGGCAGCATAGATCTCTACCAATAAGCCACCGAAGCTAGACTCTGAGGGTAGTAAAAATAGTAAGAAAAGTTACTACAGAAAGTAGAAGTAAGAGAAATCCCTAAGACAGATACACTAAAGGAATTAAGTTTTCCTTTTCATAATAGTTTATTGTGTTTCTAAGTTTTTCCTGTACAATTTGGCAATGACATTGATTATACATTTTTCACAATATGTCAGCATACTTATTATATTTCATTCTAAAGTTCTGTTTCCATTAATCTAGTTTCCCTGCCCCCACCCTTATCTTCTTCTATTTGCTTTATGGTAAATATTGACCATTTGATCTCCTACAGATAGTTTTTTCTAAGGAGCTTAGTACTCATGAGTGACAGTATTTATTTTATGTGCCAGTCTGTTATTAGCTGAAAGGTGACCTCTGGGAGTACTTTCACTTCAAAGTTAAACAGTATCTCAGGGTCATAATGTTAGGTGATTTCCTCTAGCTGCAACTAATCCAGCAAGTCTTGACTTATTAGGAATTTGATTATATTCTATGTTTTTTCTCCCATTCTGCAAGGATCCATCCAGTGTCACCCTGATAAGAATGGTTCACAGTGGCAGCCAGTCCCCATCTAGTTCTAGTTTTAGGCTAGATGAGGCCTTGGTTCAAGTAGGCTATTTATGTTGCAGCCTAATTTCCTCTTTGGTTTCCTTCTTTTGGTTTCGCCCCATATAAGCAAAGACCAATATTCATATCTGCCTGCCCACCAGTTTTAAGTCTCACAAGATAAACAAGACAGTAGAACATAAACTTTATGAACTATTATTATTCCAATTGACTGAGTTGTCTGTTAAAACTATAAGCTTAAACCTTCAAACACAAGAAAACAATTGTGTGAAGTATTTGATTATGTCTAAGAAGCATTTTTAGTTGTATAGTTGTGCCTACTATGTGCTTTATTCTATATATGACTATGTAGCACACACATGTGTAGAATTACCTAAACCCATACCTGCAGACATACATACCTATGTTAACGACATGGCTTTTTTTTGGTTGTTGTAAAATTATATGCATTGTAACATTGACCAAAAATATCCCTTATTTTCATAAACTTGTTAAGTGCTGTCAAGTCAGCTCCAACTCAAAGTAACTTTGTATACAACAAAGTGAAAACCCCACTCAATCCTGTGATGTTTGCACAGTCTGTGACGTGCGTAAGCCCATTATTGCTATCACCACATCATCTATCTATCGCAAGTCTTCCTCTCTTTCACAGACCT
>NW_006400029.1:2018213-2044688 GCF_000299155.1 Elephantulus edwardii | reverse complement strand
GTGCAGCTTCTTGCCACTAGGCCAAGACCTTCTACTTTTCTAAGCACAACACCCTCCAGGGACTGGTTTCTTCTGGCAAAATGCCCAAAATATGTGACATGAAGTATTTATTTGTAGCATCATTTACCTTGGTATTGGGGAAAAAATATGAATGTTCCATGAACTGCAAAAAAACCTAAAAACCAAGCAAGTGTGTTTTGGAGGAAGTACCACCAGGGTATGGGTACTCCTTCAAGACAAGGATGGTGATGCTTCTCACATACTTTGGGCATGTTGTGAGGAGGGGCCGATCCTTGGAGAAGAACATCATGCAGGGAAAGTCAGAGGGTCAGATAAAAAAGAGGAAGGGCTCTCAGTAATATGAATGGACACTGTGACCGCCACAATGGGCTCGAGTGTATCAGAGACAGTGAAGATGGTGGAGGATTGGGCATAGCTCAGGTTTGTTGTTCAAAGGGGCACTACGGATTAGAGTTGGTGTTATGGGACCTAACAGCAGCAGCAATGACTAATGAAAGAGCCCTGGTGGTGTGGAAAGTGTTAAGGCCACTAACTGCAAGGTCTGCATTTCAAATTTACCAGTCGTTCTGTAGGAGAAAAATGAAGCCATTCTCTCCTGTTAAGATGTACAGCTTCAAAAATCTGGTGGAAAGTGAGTCAGTTCCACAGCAGTGGGTAGTGACTAAAGAGTGTGTGTTTCCATGTGTTTGTTGGTCACTTGAGTGTCTTCTTTGGTGAAATAGGTTCATATCTTTTCTATTTTTTTAAATTGAGTTGACTTTTATTGTTTGAATTGTTGACATGTTTGTTCTATGCATTTTAGAGATAAGATCCTTATCTGTATCTCTTTAATATTTTTCCATTTCTTTTGATCTTTTCATAAGCATAGGTATGAAATTTTTGTGAGGCCTTAGTTTTCTAATTTGCCTTGCTAGTCACGCATTTATAGTTGCATTTGATAGTTTATTTTTATTAGAAAAAAATTAGATCTTACAGTTTTTTTAAGAAACTGACACTATGGTGTCTAAGATTTATCATTCAAAATGTCTTTTCTAGCCAACGAGTAACTGTTTACTTTGTGTGGAACTATTTATTATATTAAGGAGAGGGAATTAGGATTAGATACATGCCCCACCCTTCTAAAGGATTATATAAGCTAAGAGAACCTCAGTGCTAGTTTGATGATACACATCAAGAAAAATAAGATGGGGAAAAAGAAGTGTTCATCCCAAATTTGACCTGCTTTCTCTCGTGGAAAGAAAGAAAGAGAGAGAGAGAGAGAGAGAGAGAGAAAGAGGGAGGGAGGGAGGGAGGGAAGGAGGGAGGAAGAAAGGGAAGGTACAACCACTCTGGAAGGCAGTTTGGTTCTTCCTCAAAAAGCTGAACATAGACATTCCATATGACCCAGCTATGTCACTACTTGAAATATACCCTGGGAAAATGAGAACTGAAGCACAAATGGAGATTTGTACATCACTGTTCATAGCAGAGTTATTCACCATTACAAGAACATGGAAACAGTGCAAATGTCCAACCACAAACGAATGGATTGAGAAACTATGGTACATTCACACAATGGAATACTATGCAACAAGCAGGAGCAATAACTTTGTAAATTATTACTTAATCTGGTAGGGACTGGAGAGCATTATGCTGAGTGAACACAGTCCTACAAGGACAAATATTATATAAAACCATTATTGTAGAATGAGTATGAGGATCCAAGGAGGAGTGGAGGGTGGAAGCAGAGGGGTGAGTTTGGGGGGGTAATCATGGAGTTGTACAATTTGATGGGGGACTGAGGGAAATTGGAAGAATCTGGTCTGAAAAACAATGTATTCGAATTTTATAAATAAACTAGAACAGGATTTCTATGAGTCATAATTTACTAGAGAGAACCTAATAACAACAATCTACATGTCTGTTATTTTACCAGTACCAGGCCATTTCAGACACAGTAGCTATATGGCTTGTTTTACTATCAGGATGTGTGAGGAGTATTTATTTTTCTTCTTCAATGTTGCTTTGGCTATTAAGAATCTCTTTACTTTCCATGTAAATTGATGATTGGCTTTTCCATTTTAGTTAAGAATTTTGTTGGGATCATATATAGTTTTACTTTAAAATTTCTTCCCTCTTTCCGTCTCACTCTGCCCTCAGCCCCCACTCCACAGTGTCTTCCAGTTGGTACATTTTTAGTATTAAAAATAAGAGGGTGTTTTTAAATAAAAAAAAAAGCGCAGCTGTTGGTGTCCTCAACTCAGGAATGGCCTCATCTGACTGGCGAGTGGCCAGAATGGGCTATAAAGGCACATTTGTTCTGCTGTTGTTTTCATTGTTTTAATGAGTGGAAGTTCATAAATCATATTATGGTTTTTCATTCACATTCATAAACATTTTATTTTACAACATTAATGATCTTATTAATATACCTAATTGTTAATGTATTAATACATGTAATTGATTTAGTACATTAACACCATGTTTAATCAAACTCTTATTGCCTTTCCCTTTACCCAATTTATCTGTTTGTTAACTTTTATTCTCCTCTCCCTCCCTTCTCATCCTTGATTGATTCTCTCTGTAGAAGCACATACCTTTATAAATTCAAGTTCGGGAAATTTTCTGGTGACATCTCACAAGGCCATGGGACCTGGAGCTCTTTGTTCTGAGGAAGCTCCTCCCTCTGGCTATAGTTGTTGTTGTTAGGTGCCATCGACTTGATTTCAGCCCGTAGAAACCCTGTGAACAATAGCCCTTAACCCTGTCCTATACTGTGCCTTCTTCATAATCTCGGGCACACTCAAGCCCATTACTGCAGTTACTGTGTCAATTTATCTCATTGGGGGTCTTCCTCTCTTTTGCTGACACTTCATTTTTCCAAGCATGATGTCCCTTTCCAAAGAATAGCCTCTTTTTTTAAAATTTATTATTAATTTATTTTATTATTTTGTGTGTGTGTGTGTGTGTGTGTGTGTGTGTACTGTCAAATTGGATCTGACTGGTACAGGAGAAGATTGCCTCTCCTTCTCCATTATAGCATCTGGTGGATTCGAAGCGCATACCTCTAGGATCGCAGTGCAGCTTCTTGCCACTAAACCACCAGGGCTCCCCAGAATAGCCTCTCCTAATGGCATATTCGAGTATGAAAGACTGAGCTTTGTCGTCCTCTGGCTGCACTTTTCCAAAGACATCTCTCTTTTTACTTTCAGCTTTCCATGGGATATTCAGTACTCCCCTCCAGCAACACAACTCAAAGGCATCAGTTCTTCTGTCATCCTCATTCATTGTCCAGCTCTAAGATGCAAAGATTGAAAAGACCATGGCCTTAATCAGCTCTTCAAGCTAACATCATTGCTCTTAACAGTATTTTAGAGAGGTCCCTGACAGTGGACTCGACCATTGTGATACTTCTCCTGATCTCCTGGCTGCTGGTGCCAGGGGTGTTGGTTGCTGATCAAAACAACTTCAGTCCTTTTCCATCTGTCATGATGTTGTCTATGGGCCTCACGGTTGAAGACTGTTTACTTATGTGCTCTAACTCTACCTCTCTCCCTGCTAGTGACATTTAGTCAGCCTTGTATACAAGATTGCCTTTAGAGGGGAATTTGCTGCCTCAGAAACTGCCTTTCTCTGCTCTCTGCCAGCCCAACTTTCACCTAAAAACATTTGCTGAGAATATGCTGCAAGTCAGACACCAGGGCACTAAAAAGGACTGAAATGTAGGAAGCACAACACCTCCCACCTCCCACCTACAGAGAGACCAGACACTGAGAATCACTGTGAGGGGTCAGAGGCTCTAAGGAGGAGACTGGACAGTGAGGGACCCACCAGTCCCCAGAGAAATGGACACTACAGAATCCTGGAAGAATGAGTGAGTTGGTCAGGCAGTTTCGGATCACCCAATAAGTAAATTAAGTACAGGCTTATCTACTTACTAATCTGTGGCAAGCAGTTTTTCACCATATCAAGATCTGCTGCTAGGTATGGGGGTGGGGAGACAGCTGCCTCTCTCCCAATCCCTCAGCACCTTTCCACAAAATCAAAATCTCTTTTCAAATGTGAAATCCTCAACAGGGACCAAGTACCCAGTAAACAAGTGAAACAAATGCCAAGTGTTCACTGCAGATCCATGAATTAACACAGGTAAACCCAAGCTTGGCTTGCTTACCAGGTTCTCTGCCCCTGTCACCAGGTTAGGGAGCCAAAGAAGGCAGTCCAAGTAAAAGGCAAGTGTGGGTGAAAGACCCAGGGACTGGCACACCTGGGAGCTGTTGAAGACTTACCTGTAGCAGGTGAATGAGGAGAGAAGTGGAGGAATTTGGAAAAGGTGAATCTGGAGCAGTAGATGAGGGCTTTGGGAGATTGTGGGAATTTGGACTTAAATCTTTCTAGGAGCCGTAGAAAGCAGTTTTCAGCTGAATGGTTGGCCAAACAGCTGTAGACTGCATTGGCTGACGGATCAGCAGTGGGTCATTTCAGTTCCATAACACAATAACAACATTCTGACACAGGGTTCAGGCTGACAATGGGGGTTCTGGAAAATATAGCTGCCGACATTTCTCTCAGAAACTCATTCCTTGCCCTCAGACACTATACCCAGTGGTTAAAATTTCCTTTTTCACCCAGAGGCGCACGGTTCGAATCCCAGAGGTGTACGGTTCGAATCCACCAGATGCTCTGCCGGGGAAGGAGGGACAATCTCCTCCTGTACCAGTCAGATCTGATTTGACGGTACACTCACACAAAAATAATAAAATTTTTTAAAAAATTTCCTTTTTCAATCTCATTTTGTCTCAAATGAGCCCTGGTAGTACTGTAAGTTGAGGGATCAGCTGCTAACTGAAAAGTCAGCAGTTCAAACCCACCAGCTGTTAGAGGAAGATGTAGCCATCTGCTTCTGTAAAGATTACAGCCTTGGAAACCCTATGGATCAGTTCTATCCTATACGGCCACCATCAGCTAGAAGCAACAAAACTGCAACAGAGAGATTTGGGGTACTTTGTCTTTATTTTGCTTAATTGATTAAATGTTGATATGTGCCAAGTCAGAGCCAACTCATAGCTGATCCGCCAGTGGGTATTCAGAGGCTGTAAATCTCATGGAAGGAAATTACCCATCTTACCCCCAAGGAGCAACTGGTGGATTTGAACTATGTGCCTTTGGATTGGCAGAACAATTCCTTACCCACTAGGCTACCAGAGCTCCCTGATTGATATTTAAGTGGTTATAACTTTTGATCCTATAAATAGTATAGTTGGTAGATACTATAATATTTTGCGCTTCCCTGATTACTAATGTATATTCTTAGATGTGTAATTACAGAGTTAAAGAAGAACATTCCAGAGTGCCAAACTATGCACCCTTTAACAGTGTATGACAATGACAATCTAAAAGCATCCTTGCCAGGGCTGGGCATGATCACTTTAAGTTTTGGTCAATTTGGTAAGAGAAAAAGATAAAAATCTTAATTTTTTATTCATTTCTTCAACAGTAAATATAATGTATTTCTCTATGTGTATTAACTCAGACTCTTTGCTGTTTAATTGGAGCTGACCCTCTGTTGGGTTTCTGAGGATGTAAATAAACATAGGAGGAAATCCCATCTCTGTTGGATTAAAACCATGTTACACTCACCACTCCCTATAGATTGTACTAGCTGGAATTTCTTCACCTTTTAAAAATTTCTCTTTAGCAATTTTTTACTGAGATACTAGTTTTTCTGTATTTGTTTGTGATAGTTATTTGTTACGATGAGATCAGCTAACATTTACTGTGCACTTATTCTTCATATATATATATATATATGAAAATGCTATGTCATATCTGCATTTCATTCATATGCTCTCAGAACTCTAAAAGGTAGGAATAGTTTAAAATTCCCATTTTATACATGATGAAATTATTTAACTCATATGATCTCAGAACTCCAAAAGGTGGTGGTGGTGGTGGTTGTTAAGTGCCATCAAGTCGTAGGCGACTCATAGCAACCCTATGAACTAAAGACCTGGACACTTTTATAACTTTCATCCTTTCTCCAGGTCCACAGGGTTTCCAGAGGCAAGCTATTTCGGAAGTGGATGCCACTCCTGCTTCCAAGCTTGTTTTAACTGGGGGGTTCCACCAGACACTGTCCACCATGGGGAACCATTACTGCATTTGACACATCAGCTTCTTAGCAACTATGACTTACCTTTGTACAGCAAGTGGACAGACCAGGCCTATATGACCTAGAAGAATGTTTCACCAAAAACAATTAAAAACAGGCCTGAGGGCCGCAGATTAGAGTCACCCACCTTTGGCTTGGTAGCTTCATTTTTGGTCCGCTAAAAGGTAGGAACAGTTTAAAATTACTATTTTATACATGATGAAATGAACATGGAAAAGAAGTAATTTTCCCAGGATTTGACAGGTGATGATTGGCAAAATTGGCTTTTCAATTTAGAGAGCCTTAGTCCTGAGGCCTATACAAATTATATATAAATCCATTAATTAGTCTGTCTACTGCAAGAGCTACACTGTTTTGGTGGGTTGTCTAAATTTTAGTTTTCAAAAGGAGAAATTATTTTTAAAATAAGCTTCTTAGAAAAAGAAACTTCTTATTTGATAGCAATTTAAGATTTACAGAAAAACTGAAAAGATAGTACAAAATTCTTATATATCTCACTCTCATATTCCCCCATTATTAATACATTGTTGTTGTTGTTATGTGCCGTCGAGTTGTTTGCGACTCATAGTGACCCTATATGTACGACAGCCCTAAACCCTGCTCTATCCCTTGCTAATCTTATTGTCTCTGACACACCCATCCCCATTACCCCAGTCATCAATCCATCTCATCGAGGGTCTTCCCCTCCTGCGCTGTCCCTCCACCCTCCCAAACATGATGCCCCTCTCCAAGGACTGATCCTGCCTTGCATGCCCAAAGCATGTCAGATAAAGCTTCAGAATCCTTGTCTCCAAAGAGCAGGCTGGCTTCACCCTCTGGAGGACAAACTTGTTTGTTCTCCCAGCAGTCCATGGTATGTATATTCAATACCCTCCTCCATTAATGCATTAGTATGATAAATTTTGCTTGGACAAGTACCAGCTAAGTACCACAGCAGTGGGCTTCAGCGTGATGAAGATCACAAGGATGACGCAGGACAGGGCAAGAGTTTGATCCATGGTTCATAGGGTCGCTAAGAGTCGAAGTCCACTCTGTGGCACCTGAAAACAACATAATGAATATATTAAAATAAGTAGATTTATATTGGTACATTATTAACTGAATTTCTTCATTTATTAATGACCTTTTTCTGTTCCACGTTCCCATCCAAGATGCCACATTACATTTAGTGGTCGTGTTGATTTTTAATAGAAAGAAATCTCTCTAGGGAAGGCTGGTGGCCTCGTAGCAAGCTGTGCTGCAATCCTGAAGGCACACGGTTCGAATCTACCAGCTGCTCTGCAGAAGAAGCATGGGCAATCTTCTCCCATGCAATTAACTGCCTCTGAAAACCCACAGGAGGGTCAGCGATGAGTCGGTTCTGACTCAACGGTACACAATAACATCATGCCTTTATTTGGGAGTTTCTCTGCCTTTGTGTTTCGTAAACTCTTCTCTACCCCAAAATGAGGGAGCGCTGGCAGCCTAGTGTAATGAGCTGCACTGCCAACCCAAAGGCACAAAGTTCGAATCCACCAGTTGCTCCATGTGAGAAAGACAAGGAATCACCTCCTGTGCCATTTACTGTCTCTAAAAACTCACTGGAGGGTTAGCTATGGGTCAGTTCTGACTTAACAGTAAAGATAACACGTCAACAATCCCCAAATGAGATAACTTTTTTCCTTCTAATTGTTTAATGGCTTTCCTTTCTTTATAAAGGATCCTTGGTTGATGTAAACAGGTAGGCCCACTGCTATGGACCAACAGTAGCAGTTCAAGTCCACTCAGAGATCCTTGGGAAGAAAAGGGCTGCTGAATTATCCTCAAGAATTGCAGCCATTGAAATGCTATGAAAGAATTCTGCTATTCATTCTCATTTATTCAACAAATATAAATTTACCTTTTAATTCTCCTGCACTAAACAAATGTTAATTGGTTGCTGACTTAGGTTCAGACACTGGACATGAGAGAATCTATTTATATGGAAATTTACATTCACAGAATAAAGCATTTCTAAAAGTATAAAATCTGAATTATTGTTCTTGTTGTTGTAGAGTCAGAACTGACCCATAACTGACCCTCCTGTGGGATTTTAGAGGCAGTAATCACACAGGAGGAGATTGCCCATCCTTCTCCCGCAAAACAGCTGATTCGAACCACATACCTTTGGGTTTGCAGTGCAGCTTCTTGCCACTAGGCCGATAAGAGTTCCCTGAAATCTGAATATTCTGAATGTTATTGTTGTTGTTATGTGCCATCGAGTACCCTGTGACTTATAAGGACCCTATGTACAACAGCTCTGAAGCCTGCCCTATCCTGAGCCAGTCTCACCGACTCTGACACACTTACCGCTGTTGCCCTAGTCACAATATCAAACCATCTCATCTGCGCTGTCTCTCCACCCTTCCAAGCAAGATATCCTTCTCCAGGGATCAATCCTTTCTGGTCACATGCCCAAAGTATGTGAGATGGAGCTTCAAAATCCTAGCCTCCAAGGAGAAACTTGATTTCATCCTCTCCAAGGCAGACTTATTTGATTTCTTGGTGGTCCAAGGTATGTTCGAGACTCGTCAGCACCACAACTCAAATGCATCAATACTTCTCCTTTCATCCTTAGTCATTCATCGTCCAGCTTTCTGATACATAGCAAGTAATTACAAAGGCCATGGCCTGGATCAGGCACACCTTCGTCTCCAGATTGATGTCATTTCTTCTCGGTACTCTGGAGAAGTCCCTGACAGCAGATTTTCCCATTGTCACTTGTATTTTGATTTCCTAACTGCTGGTGCCAAGAGTGTTGATTGTGGAGTCGCATAAGCTGTAACTGTTTTAACAACCTCAGTCTCTTTTCCATCTATCATGGTGCTGCCAGTTTGTCCAGTGGTGAGAATCTTTGTCTTCTTGATGTTGAGCTTCAATCCATATTGAAGACTATAGTCCTTGACCTTCTGCAACAAGCGCTTCAGGTCCTCCTCAGTGAATATTCATAATATTTGTGGCAAAACATTTGCCAGAGGGACATACGGAGGGGAACCATAGGAATGGAGCGGCAATGTGTCAGGGAGGAAAGAAAGGACATTCATGATTGAGCTCTGGTCACGGATTTCACTCCAGCTGTCAATAGTGGGCCTGTTTCAGTTTTCACTTTAAGCAATTCTGCTTTTTCAGCAGAGTTAGAGGCACCTTCAAAAGTTCTCAGGTTATCTGCACACTCTGTCAGTCTAATATTCCCGTGAATAATCTGAGCTCCATTCTCAGTAGTAATATGACAGAAAGTGCCAGCAGATTTTTATAGGCATGGTTAATAATAAACTACTATTCTCACTTTCCCTTTGTCTTCTAGTTCTAGTACCTGTGGAGACTCTTTTACCTGGAGAGTTATTAACCACCAAAATTCTCATTTTGACATTAACTTATTTTCAGATATTTTATTGTTAATGATACTTTGTATGTCCTTTTTCTTTTGTCTGTACAAAATATAATTCCAATTTAGTCATTCTAATAGCATGTTCATCTGCTGCAAGTGTTATGAATGACAATACCAGGCAATATAGATTATATTTACTTAAATTGGGGGAAGGGAGATCTGGTGGTCTAGTGGCAAGAAGCTGTGCTGCAATTCCCAATGCACACGGTTTAAGTCCACCAGCTGCTCCGTGGAAAAAGGATGGACAATCTCCTCCCATATAAGTAACTCTGAAAACCTCCTGGAGGGTCAACCATGGATCAGTTTCAACTCAGTGGTCCACAACAACAACAAAAAATTGGGGGGAGACATTACATAGTAACTCTAGAGTTGTATCTCTAATCCAAAAGCAAGATTGCTCTGTTTTTTTAAAAACCCTTACATCTGCACACACATGTTTATCACAGCTTTGTTCATAATAGCAAAGAGTTGGAAACAATCTAAGTGTGCATCAACAAACGAATGGATAGAGAAGCTCTGGTATATTCACACAATGGAATACTACACTGCACTGAAAAACAAGGAACTCATGAAATATTGCACAAATGGATGACCCTAGAGGACATTATGCTGAGTGAAATATCTCAGTCACGAAAAGACAAATACTGCAGAGTGCCACTGTTGTAAAACGGGACTGACATTGGGGTTCTGGGGAGACTGGGTAAGATGGGATAAATGATATATAGTGCATTGGAACAGATGAGGGAGAGAACTGTGTAAAAGAAATATATGATTAGATATTACTGTCATGACAGGAGTCCAGAATGAAGACTGCATAGTGGAGTGGACTTGGGGGGAGGGATTATATAACAATGAAAGACTTTTTCTTGGGGAGCTCTGGTGGCCTAGTGACAAGGAGCTGCAACTACAATCCCAGAGGTGCACGGTTCAAATCCACCAGATGCTCTGCCGGGAAAGGAGGGACAATCTCCTCCTGTACCAGTCAGATCTGATTTGACGGTACACGCACATAAAAATAATAAAATTTAAAAAAATTAAAAAAAAAGAAAGACTTTTTCTTTTACTTTTCAAAGAGAAGAGCAAACTGGGAGGAAGGTTGGGCAGGGAGAAAAAGGGAATAATAAATGAATGGAAATCCAAAGTCTCCATAAACTTTCATTAAAATTAATTAAAAAACCAAAAAAATTAATTCTAAAATGAAAAAAAAAACCAAATCCTTACATCTACCTCATCCTATCGCCATACCTTTTCCATCTATATGAGGAACTTGATGGTACATAACAATAACAGCAGTAACAGTCACTATGAAAGCTGACCATGGTATGCTAGTGGTAAGGATAAGAGTTCTTGCAAAGATGCTTTGTTTGGCTCTTAGCAATTTCTTTGAGTCTTTTGATAATAAAATGTCATTTGTGTAGACTTGTCTATATAGAAATACACATTTAAGAGTTAAGTATATCAGAGACTTTAATACTTATGCACTCTCTCATTTACTCTGCCAGATGTACAGGCTGGGTAGAGAAGAGGTCATGGCACTAGGGACATTATAGCCAATGTTATATGGATCTTAACTGAAAGCAGAGAGTACCAGAGGAATGTCTGTGTTTCATTGACTATGCAAAGGCTTTTGACTGTGTGGATCACAACAAATTGTGGCTGACTCTGAGAAGAATGGGAATCCCAGAACACTTGATGTGTTTATGCAAAACCTATACTTGGACCCTGAAGAAGAATTGATGCTTTCGAGTTGTGGTCGTGGAGAAGAGTCTTGAACATACCATGGACTGCCAAGAAAACAAATAGATAGATCTGGAGAGGGTGAAACCAAGTCTCTCCATGGAGGTTAGGATTTTGAAGCTCTGTCTTACATACTTTGGGCACATGACCAGGAGAGACAAGTCATTGGAGAAGGACATCATGCTCAGAAGAGTGGAGAGACAGCTGAGGAGAGGAAGACCTTGTATGAGATGGATTGACTACGGGCAATGGGGGTTGGTGTGTTGAAATTAGTGAGACTGGCTCAGGACAGGGCAGGGTTCAGAGAAGCTGTACACAGGGTCTCTATGGGTCATAGATGACTCTTTGGCACATTTAAAAAAAAATATTTGGACTAGGAGACAGCCGAACAGAACAAGGCAACACTGCATGGTTCAAGATGAGGAAAGGTTTAAGCCAGGGATGCATCCTATCGCCATACCTTTTCAACTATAGGAGGAACTTGATAGTACACAATAATAACAGTTAATGGTATCACTCAGGTTTGAGTCTGATGAATGAGGCTGCAGAGGAGGAGACAAAGTTACCAGTCATTTACAGTCTTGCTCTGGCATGCAGGCAATTCATTAACCAGCTGTGCTTTCTGTTCAGTGGCTAGAAAATAAGTTTTTATGGCTCATTCCTTACTGATAACGTACTTTTCAGGAAAGTAAATGTTTGAGAAAAACACTTGTCCAGTCCATCTTATAGATAAAGCCCAATTTATTACTATATTGTATTTACACAGAGCAGATCAACTCCTGGATTCTTGGCTGAATTATTTTGTCTGGTGGGTCTCGCTTGCTTAATGACTTGAGACTGTTTTGTTTCTATGACTACATCAACACTGTTCTTACATGGGAGTTTTAAAAAGAAAGGTCAGAAGGCAAGATGTGATGATGGGAAGATGACTGTAACTCGACTTCCAAGCATCATCCTTTAAACGTTTCTGAGGCCAGTAGCATATTCTTGTATCAGCCTCTTCTCTGTTCCTTTCAATGGCTTTACAAATCTGTGTATTTAGTGGAAAAGAAAGCCTTTAGTAGAGGTTTTTTTTCCAAAGTTTAAGTTTATACTTTAATAATTTTTTTAATTTTTTTAAATTTATTCTTAATTTCAATGAAAATTTACAGAAACTTTGGAATTCCACTCATTCATTGCAGCACTTTTCTCCCTTCACATCCCCCCTTAGTACAGTTTTTAAAAAAAATATAGAAAATTGGAGTTTGTTTATAATACAAAGCAGGGTAACATTTAGTCTAAAAAGTAAAATATTATCCCAAGAGAAAAGAACTTCCAAAGGTTGTTATAACCCATCACATCAACACAGCCATGGCAACAGAGTCAGAATAGTTTTTATATAAGAACAATTTACCCAGATGAGGGAGTGAATAATTTAAAAGAAAAAAAAAGAACAGTTTACCCTAAAACACAGCTTGTAGTCTGACCTTGGCTTTCTGTTTCTTGAAACTGCACATAGATTATTCTGCAAGAGTGCTTTGTCTGAGGCTTTTTAGTAAATTACGTAGACAACTGGGTAAAAAGGCCTTTTATAAGCCAATTTTCTCAAATCTCACAGTCTAAACTTGCTTCTCAGGGCAGTGGCCAGGTGAGTCACCCACCTTCAAGGAACCCAGAAATCTGAATTCCCAGAGAATTGCTTTTCACACACACACACACACACACACACACACACACACACACACACACACACTCAAAAAAAATTTTTTTGAGAGGAATTGTCAAGACACACACCAAAGATAGCCAATTTAGTACTGCTCTGAGATGTAGGCATGAGAAACCCAACTGTCAAAAAGGCAGGCGTGGGCTGAACAGAAGCAAAGGGGAAGTGAAATGAGCTGCATTTTGTAGATAGGCCCTGCAGGATGGTGACTGAGGGGAGGGCATTTCCACTGGAAAGAAAACTCACGTTTAACCCCATTTCCCCACTCTGTGAGTCTCCTACACAGGTCACAGGCCCTCCCTGAGAGTTTCCTGACATTGGCTCAGGCTTTATCTTCCATTAACAAAGTTCAAAGCAAGCATTCTCTAGTCCTTCCAGACTCAAAACGACAGCTTGTGGAATTGGTGGATGAGTGTGTGGGCTGAATCAGCGTCAAACTTGAAATGCCACCTGATCACTCTAGCAGGACACCACCACGTGTGTGACTGGGAGCTGGCCTTCTGGAGTGAGTAGTTTCTGTCACTGACCCTCCTAAGCCTTCCATTGGCCATGTGAGATTCAGACTGTGGAGCTTCTGGTAGATGTACACCAAGCCATGGCTCTTATTAGTGATGATGTTTTGAGAACTCAAGACCACTGAACAGTGTGTGTGTGTGTGTGGTGTGTGTATGTG
This sequence comes from Elephantulus edwardii, assembly GCF_000299155.1. Classification (NCBI taxonomy): domain Eukaryota; kingdom Metazoa; phylum Chordata; class Mammalia; order Macroscelidea; family Macroscelididae; genus Elephantulus; species Elephantulus edwardii. Next base: position 2,031,001 of record NW_006400029.1, on the reverse strand, counting down.
TGTGTGTTTATTAACTGCCACTGAGTGTTTCCAGCTCATAGTGACCCCACGTGACAGATCAGAGAACTATCCCACAGGCTTTCCTAGATTGTAATCCTTACAAAGGAATTGTTGACATAGTGAGGAAGAAATCGAACTGCCAACAACAAGGCAGGTGGTTCAAATCCAGCAGTTGCTATATAGAAAAAAAGATGTGCAATATTCTCCAGTGCAATTTATATAGCCTCTAAAAAAACCACTGGAGGGTCAGCTATAAGTCAGTTCTGACTCAATGGCATGCAACAACAGCAATCTTTACAGGAGCAGAGCTCTAAATCATTTTTCCCATGGAGTCTCTGGGTGACTCTAAACTGCTCACCTTTCAGGTACTTTTGTTATGTGCCATCAAGTTGCCTGTGACTCACAGCAACCTTATGCACAATAGCTCTGAACTCTGGCCTATCCTGAGCCAGCCTTACTGTCTCTGACACACCTACCCCCGTTACCCCAGTTACTTTGTCAATTCCTCTCATCCAGGGTCTTCCTCTCTTATACTGACCCACTGCTCTTCCAAGCATGATGTCCTTCTCCAACGACTGATTCCCTCCTGGCAACATGCTCAAATTATATGAGATGGAACTTCAAATCTTTGCCTCCAAAGAGCAGCCTCGTTTCACCCTCTCCAGGACAGACCTGTTTGTTCTCTTGGCAGTTCCTGGTATGTTCAATGCTTTTTCTCCAGTACTACAACTCAAAGACATTGATTCTTCTGCCATCTTTAATCATTTTCCAGCTGTCTGATGCATAGCAAGTAATTGCGAAGGCCATGGCCTGAATCAGGCGCACCTTAGTCTCTACACTGACATCAATGCCCTTCAGCACTCTGGAGAGGTCTCTGACAGCAGATTTTCCTAATGCAATTTGTCTTTTTAATTTTCTAACTGTTGTTACCAAGCCAATCGCTTAATCATTCCACATCACCAGGGCATTTTTAGATCTGATACCCAGAGAGATGATTAGCACACTTTTTTTTGAGAATGAGATTGTAAATGAAAAAAGATATGCATAATTTCATGGCGGTAATAGGGAGGGAGAGAATAAGGTAACATTAGCTGGAGTCTCTGTCACCTAGCTCTACTTCCTTCCTGCTCTTGCAGAAGGGTCTGTTCTCGAGTCCTCCCACTAGAGGGCGCCAGCCACTCTCCACGTCCTTTTCAGTGTCGTTTGGTCTGCAGGGACGATTTCTTCAGTTGACCCTTTGCTGGGTAGGATAAAATGAGAAAAACCGTCTAATGGATTTTTTTAAATTATTATGTCAGGGAAAAGAAAATCGGCAAATTTAATTTTTTCGACAATTTTCTTTAAGCTGTTTATGATCCTACTTCCTATAGTTGTTTGGGAGTTCTGGTGGCCTGCGCTGCCAACCCAAAGGCTAGTTAGTGATTAGCCGATTTCTTCTCCCGTGCAGTTTGCAGTCCCTGAAACCCCCTTGGAAGATCAGCTATAATTTGGTTCTCACTCGACAACAATATTGCTACTGCGTACCTTGGAATCGGAGCCAGCCCATAGCTGACCTACAAATGGATTTTCAGGGTCAGTAAACAGCAAGGGAAGAGAAGATTGCTACGGGTGAATTCGAACAGCTTGTCCTTGCCTTGGCAGTGCAGCTCCTTATCGTAAGCCAGCAGTGCCCCAACAGCAATGAGGGACAGGAAGAGTTGTGTTTCTCTTTAGTTGAAACTGCATGATGTAGACCATATATCTGTTAACGTCTGAAAAATTGGAAGACCACTCCCTTTTTGTTGTCCCCGGATTAAATAGCATTATAAACACCCTGTGCTGGATGTAAAAGGAACGCATTGTGACTTTTTGTATTCATTTTGTTATATATATAAATTTTGAAGAAATTCTATTCAAATGAGCAATTCGTTTATTAAAGCATTACAAATTTTCAAGGGCCCTCTTGTGGCTGCTGTGTGCCCTGGCTGGCAAATATGTACACTAGCCAAAGATTTTTATTCACGGAAAGCAAGGTACCAATACATTTTTTGGTTGTTGTTGTTTTATACATATTACATCATTTAATCCCCAAAACAATTCTATGAGGTAGGTACTATTCTTATTCCATTTTAAAGAAGAATGGAAAAGACCCAGAGACAAAACTCAAATTCCAACACTCATTTGACCAACGCTTCCAACATAATTTTGCCTAATTCCCCCCCCCTCCTTTTTGTGTGTGGCTCAGGGGAGTTCTCGAAGCATGGTCTGTAAAGGAGTTAATTGTGTTGCTAACCCCAAAGTCAAGCCTCTCTGGCTGTTAGAATCCATCAGCAGTTTATTGGGAGAAAGAAGAGCAATCTTCTCCTGTTCAGTTTATGGCCTCAGAAACTCAATGGACTGTTGGCTATTAGTTGGTTCCATGTGATGGCAGTGAGTGAGGGAATTTTATTTCCCAAGAAACCCTGGTGATGTGGAGGATTAAGCACTGGACTGCTACCCAGTAGTTTAGTAATCTGGGCCACCAGATGCTCCTTAGGAGAAGGATGAGACAATCTGCTTTCAATAAAGATTTACAGGTCAGAAATCCTATGGTAGAGGAGTACTACTATGTAACACACTGACAGAGAACTTCCAGAAGTTTAAGCTGGGTTTAGAAGAGACAGGGATATAATTACTGATGTCAGGTGGATCCTGACTGAAAGCAAAGAATGCCAAAAGTATGTCTATGCCTTCTTGTCTCGGCAAAGGCATTTGACTGTGTGGCTCATAGCAGAGTATGGCTAACATTGAAAATAATGGGAATCCCAGAGCAGTTAATTGTGCTCATGTGAACCTATCTACACTTAGACTAGAAGCTGTTTTCTGAACATATCAATGGTACAATCTGTAGCTTAAAATCGTGGAAAGTGTGTGTCAGGGTTGTATTTTCTTTCCATACCTACTTATCTGTATGATGGATAAATCATTCAAGAAACTGGACACCCTGAAGAAGAATGTGGGATTAGGATTGAAGGAAGATTCATCAACAACCTGTGTTATGCAGGAGATACAACAATGTGGTGAGCTAAAAGGGAAGAGGACTTGAAATACTTGCTGCAGAAGATAAAAGACTTCAGTCTGGATTACATCTCAACATTAAGAAGACAAAAATTCTCACCACTGGACCAACAGACAACATCATGATACGTGGAGACTGAAATTGTCAACAATTCATCTTACTTGGATCCACAATTAACACCCTTGGTACCAGTAGTCATGAGATCAGGAGACATAATGCATTGGCAAAGTCTGATGTCAAAAACCTCTCCAAATTACTGAGGAGCAACGAAGTCAATTTGAAGAATAAGGGGCACGTGATTCAGGCTGTGATCTTTTCAGTCACTTGCTATGTATCTGAGAGCTGGACAGTGACTAAGGATGACAGAATAAGAATTGATGCCTTTGACAAATACTGCATGGTGCCACTGCTGCAAAATGGGACTGATATCAGGGTTGGGGTAAGACTGAGAAAAACTGGATAAATTGCATATACTGCATTGAAACAGATGAGGGAAAGAATTTAAAAGAGATGTATGATAGGGTATTATGGTTATCACAAGAGTCCGCAATAATGGTAGCATAGTGGAGTATACTTGGGGCGGTGGGAGGGGTGCAGGGGCATTGTATATCAAAGAAAGATATTTTCTTTTACTTTTTAAAGAGAGGAGCGAACTGGCGCCGGGGGCAAGGGGGAGGGCTGGGCAGAGAGAAAAGTGCAACAGAGAATGAATGGAAATTAAAAAATCTCTGTAAATGTTCATTAAAATTATTAAAATCTTAAAAAAAAATTGATGCCTTTGTGCTGTAGTGTTGGAGAAGAATACTGACTAACCAAAAGAATAAACAGGTATGTCTTTAAAAAAGTGCAGCCCAGAGTGCTTCTGGGAGCAAAGATGATAAAACTTTGTCTCACATTATTTGGGCATGTTACTGGGAGAAGCTATTCCTTGGAAATAGACATCATGCTTGGAAAGATGGAGAATTGGCAAAAGATAGGAAGATCTTCAACCAGACAGACTGACACAGTGACTGCAGCTCAAGTGTGTCAGAGATGGTAAGGATGGCACAGGAAAGGAAAGGGTTCATAGGATCGCTATGAGTCATACTCAATGGCACCTACCTAACAACACTAATAAGAATTTATTCAATGACTGCGAGAAGGTTTTTGCTTCATATTTGGTCATCTTTTTCCAGTTAATCGTATTTCTCTTTTAATAAGAAAGCTTTTTGTTTATCCTGGATAATGTTGTTATTGTTGTTGTTGTTGATTGCCTTCGCGTCGAGCACGACTCATAGAGACCCTATGAACAAAAGGCTTGAAGCCCCCTCTACAACTATTAGCATTTATCAACGTTCATAGAGTTTCCCGAGGCATGTTGTTTAGGGAGTGTATAGTCTGCCTTATTTGATTGATTCCTTAACAAGGTATGAGTGTCTGTGCATGTATATATGCTGCAGTGTGTGTGTGTGTGTGACTGTGCATTGACTATATATGCCTGATTGTGAGTATAACGGTATATGTGTGTGGTTATATGTGTCTCTGTGTGTGTGACTGTATGTGTGACAATGTGTGTGTGACCGTGTATGTGACTGTGTGATAGTGTGCATGGATGTGTGTCAGTGTGTAGTATATGTGGCAGTGTGTGATTGTAGGTGTGACTGTGTGTGTGTGTGTGTGTGTGTGTGTGTGTGTGTGTGTGTGTGAATGTGTCTGCTCCCTGTGTTTCCAGCCCTCGTTTTCCCAAAAATCCTTCTTCACAAAGCAGTGGCAGTTTCACACACAGAGATGTCAGACTGTGGTGCTCCTGCTGTGCTGAAGAACCTTATGCAGAGCTGTCTTGTTGCTGTATAACTACTCTAGCTGACAGTGTCAAAGCCTAGATTTCTCATGTCCTTTACAAAGCCAAGAGCGACTTTTGTTTTGGGGTTTTATTTTTCGATGCTACATTGTTTATGAGCATGAAAATGCCTCCCTGGCAGCAGCGTGGTAATTGTGAAGGGCGCATGGATTTCGTTTTGCATTTCTCTTCTGCAGTCAGTCAGTGACTCACCGCCCTCGGATTGTCTCTCCCTCCTTCCGCTCTCCCTCTCCCCTGTACTTTTCCCCTTCACACATTTGAAAAGCCTGTGTGGAAGCTGAATCACGTTGTTTCCTTTTTTGGGCATTCTTGAGCTTTCCTGCACGTTCAGAGGCTTGGGGTATGTGAGAATCATCAGCTCCCTGCATTATCTTGTCTCTTTCAGGGAACCAGCCGTTCCCCTAGCGCGCCTGGCTCTACCTGAGAACCACTCAACAGATGATTTTCAATGAGAGAATTTAATGAAAATGTGAAATGCAGAAGATAAAAAGATTTTTAACATCTTGTATGTGAAGAATCAACATCTAAAGAGATAAAAGAAAGTCCCCAGCACAGGAAGTTACTTCGTATCTCTGAGTTGGGGAAATTCTTTCAATCTGACCCTGAACAGTGTTGGAGGAGGAGTGAGCCTATGAAAGTCCAGGGCAGCATTTTCACTTTTTTACATTCGGCACAGAGTGAGGTTGAAGAATGTTGCCACATAATCTCCGCGTATCCATTCCTGGCACCCACCAGCCTGGGAAATGTGTCCACCAGTTGTCATTGTTTGAGGCCTAAAGAACATCTTAAATAAAGGGATTATTGACCCAAGAGGTCAGTGAGGAAAACACCCATCAAGTGCGGAGTCACATTTCAGCACGTACTGTCCACTGAGATGGCTGAGACGGCCCCAGCTGGCCTGCAGGACATCTGCTGAGGCCGTTTCTGTCCTAGGTGGCTCCTGTGGGCAGCTTCTCGTCCATCTCCCACCCTCACAGTGCTGAATTTTTGTTAGAGCCCTGCCAAAGAGCAAGGTTTGGTTAGAGTTTGCCAGAAAATGTAAATGAGATGGGAATGGGCCCTGTGCCCCTTGCTGAACTAAGTGTGGTGGCCGGGGAGGGGGGAAAGGGGAGCAGAATACTGCTTAGTTGAGAGTGGCTCACTCCCCATCTCTACATTAGGCGCTGGAGGGTGGGGCCCCAAGATTACAGTCACAGGTTCCAGATCGGGTCCCTAAAAGAAAATAAGAACTGTTACTGGAGGAGGAAGGAAGCTGCCAGGCAGACTAGGACAGGAAATACCTCTTCTGCCGTAATATGGCTCTAATGTGTTTGGTCCTGGTGCTGCTTTGGATTCATGAGTTTTGTTGAGATGACTCAGAAGATTCTGGAAAAAAGGAAATAAGAGACGAGGTTCAGTCCAGAAATACTATTTTGAAGAGGAAATATTGAACTTGCTGTTGATCAAAAGGTTTTCATTTGTAGTTTGGATGCTGAACATTTGAACAATAGGATCTACAGTGGGTCTGACTCGGGTGGACAGGGTGGGGGAGAGGTGTTTAAAGGATTTAATGGCATCCGCATCACCCGGAGGGCTGGTACAAACCTAGAAGACTGGGCCTCCCACATTTCTGGATGCTGCTGCTCCTGGACCTTTCCCTTTCGTTGCTGTCAAGCTTTTTCCACCTCGTAACTGGCCTCCTGGTGGATTCGAACCACCAGCAAGTCTTGGTCTCCAGATTAGAGTTGCTGCTCCCTGTTGACTGACTAGCTCACCAGAGCTCCCCCTGCTGGTCCTTTATCTCTCTCTCATTGTCATTGAGTCAGAACTCATTCATAGCCGACCCACTAGTGATTTTTTTTTTTCTTCTAGAGGCTCTAAATCACACAGGAGGAGATTGCCCGTCTTTCTTGTGGGGAGCAGCGGTGGATCTGAGCGGCCAGCTCTTGGGTTGGCAATACAACTCCTTACCCACCAGGCCACCAGAGCTTCCTTATAAGGAAAGGAGGGAGGGAGGAAGGAAAGAAGTGAATGGTTCATTAAAATTAAAATATATACAAAGTTCATTAGTAATACAGCACATTCAAATAAAACAAAAAAAAAAAATGGCATCTTAAGAGAGCTCTGGTGGCCTAGTGGCAAGAAATTGAGCTACAATCCCAAAGGAGCTCAGTCCGAATCCATCAGATGCTCCGCTGGAGAAGGAGGGGCGATCTCCTCCTGTGCCAGTCAGATCCGATTCGATGGTACACAACAGGAAATTTAAAAATAATTTTTTAAAGGGGATCTTATATCCACCTATTTGGCAAAGTCTTAGAAGATTAACTAAACTCTTATGACGATAGGCTTCAGGGGGAAAGTTGTCTCCTACAGTGTTGTTTTTGTTTGTTTGTTTGTTTGTTTTAAATGTCTATTAGGATAGGTTTTTTGGAGGGTAGTTTGAGTATATGTGTCAAAATGGGAAATGTGGCAGCTCTGGTGGCCTAGTGGCAAGAAGCTGCACTGCTATCCCAGAGGTGCGTGATTCGAATCTACCAGATGCTCTGCTAGAGAAGGAGGGACAATCTCCTCCTGTACCAGTCAGATCCCCAAATGGGAAATATGTCTGTATTTTGGCATGCAACCCCACTTCTAAGACTTGACCCGAAAAAATAATTACAGAGATGTGAAAAGTGTGTCTATAGGTTTGTTCATTTTGATTGTATCTATAAAAAGAAATAAATAACCCCTAAATAGCTCTCTATGGGAAATAAATTACATAATCAGGTACAACAAATACAAAAAAGTATGTTATACAGTGATGAGAAGGATACCGTAGATACCATGGGATGAGATAAAATTGGAACCCTTGGGTCTGCAAGGCTGCAAGTCTCAAAGAGGGGCTCGTTCATCTTATGTTGTGCTTGAAACAGGAGGTGATTGTTGCTGTTTTTCTTAGGTGCCATTGAGTTGACTACAATTCACAGCAATCCTATGAGCAACATACCGAACTCTGTCCTGTCCTGTATCAGCATCATAATCTCCACCTTGCCCAGAAGGCAGTGTGCATAGTTAAGACCCATTTGTGTAAAAACATGTATTTCTCTAAATATCCATCTGTCCAAGTAAGTACATGGCTATTTATACATAGGGGATCCTGGTTGTGCAATAGTTAAACCATTTGGCTGCTAATTAAATGGTCAGAACTCACCAGCCACTCTTTGGGAGAAAGATGAGGCAGTCTACTTCTTTTTTTTTTATTTTTTATTATTTTGTGTGCATGTACCGTCAAATCAGATCTGACTGGTACAGGAGGATATTGCGCCTCCTTCTCCAGCAGAGCATCTGGTGGATTTGAACCGTGTTCCTCTGGGATTGCAGTGCAGCTTCTTGCCACTAGGCCACCAGCGCTCCCCGGCAGTCTACTTCTGTAAGTAAAGATTACAGCCTTGGAAACCCTGTGGTGCACTTCTACTCTGCCCTAAAGGTTCAAGGTCAATTTCAACTCATAGCTACCTATTATCAAGTTTCCAAGGCTGTAAGTCTTCACAGAATGCACTGTGCCACCAGGGTCACTGTGAATTGGATCCAGCTTGATGGCAGTAGATTTGGTCTGGGTTTGTGTGTAAACCAGTTGGTGATGTTATGTGCTGTTGAGGCACTTGCGACTCATAGTGAGCCTATGTACAAGAGCCCTAAACCCTGCTCTGTCCTGTGCCAATTGCACCCAAAGTAAAGAAAACAAAGTCCTCAAACTGGACAAGTAAGCGACATCATGATAAGTGGAGAAAAGATTGGAGTGGCCAAGGATTTCAGTTTATTGGCTTCACAGTCAATGCGCATGTAATCAGCAATCAAGAATTTTTCTTTTTTAAAAAAGTCATTAACTGTGCAAGTATGCTTTAAAAATCTCCTTGACACGCTGAAATTTTAAAAAAGAAGACAAAGAAGTCACTTTGAGTACATATTGGCGCCAGATTTGAGCAAGCTGTTTTCAATCCCCTCATATATTTGAAGACTGAATAATAGGAAAGAAGAACTGATGCTTTTGCGTTATGGTATTGGTTAATAGTAGTAAATATAATAAATATTATATTTATTAATAAACATTAAGTATAAAAATGTAACAAATGGACTGCCAAGAGAACAAACAAATCTGTGTTGGAGATGTGCAGCCAGAATGTTCCCTAGAAGCGGGGATGGTGAGACTTTGCCTCACGTACTCTGGGAATGTTATTTAGGAGGGACTTCTTCCAGAAGAAGGACATTATGCTCGGTAAAGTAGAGAGCCACCAGAAAGAAAAAGAAAAAAAATAAGAGGCAGACCCTTAATAATTGATGTGGTGATTGCAGCAATGAATCCCAACATAGTAATGACAGTGAGGCTCTGAGAACGAACCAACCATCAACATTAGGATAAGGTAACACTGTGCCACAAGGATAACTTCTTTATTTTCTTTTAATTTCTCATGTTTATTTTTTTTGTAAGAAAAATTCATATTTAGAATGAGCCAGATGGACTCAGTTTAGATTACTCCAAGTTTGTTGGCAACATCAAAAGTATCATAATTAGGAGCAATCAGAACACAGGCCACCTTCTCTCCATCAGGCCTAATAAAGGTGTTGACCTTGGCCACCTCAGTGTCATAAAGCATCTTTACAACTTGTCTGTTTGGTGCTTGTTGGCCTTGACATCCACAGTGAACACAAGTGTGTTTTTATCTTCTATCTTTTTCATGGCTGACTCAGTGGGCAGGGGAAACTTGATGATGGCATAGTGGTCAAGCTTGTTTCTCCTGGGGGCACTCTTCCAGGGGTATTTGGGCCACTTTTGGAGTTTCAGTGTCTTAGGCCACCAGAAGATGGGTGGCATGCAGATCATCTTTTTTTGGTGGCTGTGGATGCCCTCATGAAAGGATAAAGGGATCTTAGTGTAACTCTGCCCACAGTGATGTGAAATTAAATGTAACCCTTTCATGGCCACATTATTTTATGATTTAAGTTTTTGTTGGTATCTTGTGTTTTCTATAATGGAAGGCACCAACAGGGGGGGGGAAATTGAGGTAATAGAAATTTTGATATGATTATGTAGAACACATGTGTTCCATGTGGACTCTTCACCCTCTGCAGCACGAACCTGTTTGTTCTCTTAGCAGTCCATGGTATATTCAAAACTCTTCTCCAGCACCACAGCTCAAAGGCATCAATTCTCCTTCTAGCCTTCCTAGTCAGTCCAGCTCTCTGATGCATAGCATGCAATTGCGAAGACTATAGCCCGGATCAGGTGCACCTTAGTCTCCAGCCTGATGCCATTGTTCAGGCATGAAAATGATGTCATTGTCAGTACTCTGGAGAGGTCCCTGACAGCTGACTTTCCCAATGAAATTCGTCTCTTGATTTCCTGGCTGCTGGTACCAAGACTGTTGACTTTGGAGCCAGCAAATTAAAACTGTTAACTATCTCAGTCTCTTGACCATCCATACTGATGCTGCCAACTGGTCCAGTGTAAACCAGTATAAAAACAAACAAACAAACAAATAGCTTAGCCACCAGAACTCCTGGTCAACAGACATTTACTGCAATCATACCCATAAGCTACCCAATGCTTCCAATACCCACAAAGTGTTCAGTGCAGGGCACACCGTGCCTGGAGTGGAGAGCACCCTATGCCTACTCTCTTCACCTTTCCATCCTTTGTGTCGTGAAAGTCCTCTTGTGTGAATTTCTGGAAGGTCTGAGTTCTCTGTATAAAGACCCCTTTAGTTGGAACTTCCTTATAATCATTTGAGGAAGAAAAAACTTCTGTTAGTTCCACTTTAAGAAGTCAAAAATTAGTCCTTACATAAGATATTGTCTCTGGAGTGGAGTTTCTCCATATGTGGGCAAGGGGAAAAGAAGAAGAGTGAGAATGAGTGATGCAAATATGCATAAACACACAATTTGCATACAATTTTGAAGAAGCATGATCTTCTGAAGTCCTTCAGCAGCATTTGCTCTAGAGGTTGAAAAGGTAGGCAGTTTGGCATGGTATGTTACAAATAATTGTAATTCCTTCCTCATGAAACTAGTTTGAGGAAGAGTAAATTTTAAAGGAGGTAACTTATGTAAACTGCATAGTATAATGCCTGACATAGAGAAAGGAATCAGTAACTGTCAGCAGTTGTGGCTGTTTACTTCTCTGTTGCTGTTGTTGTTAGGTGCCGTCAAGTTCAGTACAACTCATAGTGACCCTATGTTCAACCGATCTGAACTCAGTCCTATTCTGTGCCACCCTCAAACCCTCTGACATACTTGAGCCCATTGCTTCAGTCACTGTGTCAGTCCATCTGATTAAGGATCTTCTCTTCTGCTGTCCCTCCATCTTTCCAAGCATAATATCTCTCTCCAAGGAATAGCCTGCCTTAGCAACATGCCCAAAGTACTTCTCTGTTGAGACTGTAAATGTGCTATCTGTTTTTCATGACTTCTTTAGGCAACAACAATACTAACCTTTGGCTGCTACTGTTCCCCTCAGCTTGTTGTTTGCCTTTCCATTGGCATTCAGATTTACTTTTTGTATGTAGCTAAATCTGTGATCTTTATTTTTGTGTGTGTGGTTTCATTAATTACTTCTGAATTTGGGCAGTCATCTTTCCAACAGAGCTTTGACAGATTCTGTTGCTTCTTGAATGTTTTCTCCTTATGATTTGATTCTAATTATTTAACCATCTAGTCCATCTGGAATTCGTCTCCGTGTATGGTCTGAGGTAAGAGTTTATCGTGATCTCCTTCCTGACTTCCAACTAGTTATTTTCCAACTATGTGTTAAATAATCCCCCTTTCCCCCCTACAATGTGACATCTTTTTTGTTGTCTGCTGCCAAGTAGAATTCCATTCAACAATCTTGTGTCATTGACCTTGTGGGACTGCTTCCTAGAATTTTCTTGACTGTGATCTTTATGGAACAGATTGTTAGATCTTTCTTATGCAGGACTGCCAGGTGAGTTTGAACCACCAACATTTTAAGGTAGTAGCCATGCACTGAACCATTGCGCCACTGGGATGTTTTATCATTAATAAATTCCTATCTTTTGTAAGTCTTCCGTGGGAGGGTCTTTTTGGCTCTGTTTCACACAACGGAGATAACAATGTGATCTGCCTTTTTTGTACAAATGTTCCTTAATTTGAGAGTTAAGCAAACTCTTAAAGTAAGGGTTAAATTAGTGCTTTTTCTTAATTAGTTAAAGAAATCATCTTAATTAAATTAGTCCTCTTCCTAAAAAAGTTAACTTTAACTCTTTTTTTTTAAATTGATCAATGCCATTCATTACAACATCTCATCATATCTTCACTGCACCTTGCCTTTGCCTTGACCCTACGCAAACATCCATCCTCTGATCTCTGCTGTCCTTCCCATCCCTGTCCACCCTCCGTGATAGTTTATATCTGTGTAAATCTTTCCTTAGCCTTCCCCCCATTTATATCTGTTAATCTTTCCTTAGCACCTTCTCCCCGCCCCCAGTCAACTAGTAACTCTTTCATTCTTAAGGAATTAAGTTAGCCCTCTTTCTTAAAAAGAGCACTGGCCTCTTTCTTAATTCTTAGCTGTTGTTTTTCAGTTCCAAATATGCCTACCAGTTTATTTTTCCAGATAATTATTTGAAACATATTGGTAAATTAAGAGTCCCCTTAAAATTTTGATTGCTTTTTCATTAAATATACACGTTCATTGAATTATATCACTATCTTTGTAAGGACTTTTGGTGATGTATTAGATAGAATGCTGCCCAATCATCTTTGGCTGTTCAAATCAATCCATCAGAGACTTCCTGGTGGAAAGATGAGCAGTCTTCTCAAATAAAGATTTATAGCCCCTTGACAAGCACTGTGGCAATTGGACAAAACAGACTTTGGGGTGGGGGAGGAACAAGCTGGGGGGGAGGGTAGAGAAAATAGTGCAACAATGAATGAATG
>NW_006400029.1:2011113-2018113 GCF_000299155.1 Elephantulus edwardii | reverse complement strand
AGTGCAACAATGAATGAATGGAAACCCCAAATCTCTGTAAATGTTCATTAAAATTAATAAAATTTAATAATAATTAAAAAAATGTATAGCCTTTAGTTGTTGTGTACCATCCTGTCAGAACTGACCCAGAGATGACCCTCCAGAAGGTTTTCAGAGGCAATTAATCTCACAGGAGGAGATTGCCCAATCTCGAAGGCATACGTTTTGAAACCACCAGCTGCTCGATGGGAAAAGATGGGCCGTCTCCTCCCATGCAATTAACTGCCTCTGATAACCCACTGGAGAGTCAGCCATGGGTTGATTCCGGCTCCATGACACACAACCACCACCACCACCTTTGGATTGTGAGCATAATGCCTTACCTCTAAGTCACCAAAGCTTAGGAAACTTATTTGAGGATCACTATGAGTCAGACTTAAAAAAATTACAATGAAGTTGGTTTGATTTGCTACCTTTACAAAATTTTGGTTACTCAATCTAGAACATTGTTATGTGTTTTTGTTCATTCAACTCATCTTTTTGCTTTGTTAGTGAGAAAAATGAATGATGGTTACTACTCGGATTTTTTTAAAAAATTATCACACGTTAAAGCAATGTTCTTCATTCTTTGTTTTTATTTATCCATCATAAGTCAAAGGATGTATTTTCTTCATTTTTCACCCACAGGTAGTTTTAGGACCAAAATATGGTAATTAAACTTGTTTCTAAATAAGAGTTGGAAAAACAGCAGACTCCATATCATGTTATAGAGTTTGCTTCTTATTTCCCACCTTTTTATTTCTCAGAAATGCTAGATAATCAGTCACAAATATGAGTTACCGTAATGTAATCCTGTAAATCTTATAATAAGTATGAAATGAAGGAGATGTCCTGATTTCTTCAGAAAGTGGTGTGTGAATTTTACACATTACTCTGAGTAGATATTTCTTTCCAGACCCTTTTACCAATGAATTTCTGATCTCTTTCTGAACCTGTTATCTTCTAACTTTTTAATGACAGTGTTTCATAAGTCAAGAATGTGGGCATGTGATCTCCTGAGGCCACACAGGGGTGTTAGAAGGATAATGAGATGGGATATTTGATACCAGGATGGTCCAAGCAATTCTGGGCCACTTGACTAATGTAGTCTAGTCTTTGAAAAGATGCATTGTTTAAGAGGTTTGTTTCACAGTTATTTTATTTTGGAGATAGGATAGAGAAGAAGGAACAAATGACAGCAGGAGAAGTATTGCACCATTTCAATTTCCTAAATTGGTTCTAAGGAGTTTCAGGTGGCTTTTTGTGAGGATTTTGTGACTTTAAAGACCTCTTTTCTTTTTCTTTTTTTTTCTGGTGCGTATTGGTCTTTATTCTTATATTGTTGTTCCTTCGCACTTCAGAGAAGGATTTTTGTTTGTTTGTTTTTTATTATATAATTAATTTACAAAATTCTTTTTTATTTTTTAGAACAAATCAGCAAAATAAAATTCCGGTTTATTGTTGAACAACATTCTTATTTACAAAATTCTAATACACTGTTTTTCAGACCAGATTCTTCCAATTTCCTTCATCCCCCGCCCTATCAAATTGTACAACCCCATGATTAATCTACCACCACCACACCCTGCACATCCTCCTCCCTCTGCTTCCACCCTCCCCCAGCCCTTGGATCCTTATACTCATTATACAATAGTAGTTTTATACCGTATTTGTCCTTGTGGGACTGAGTTAGTTCACTCAGCAGAATGCTCTTCAGTCCCTTCCAAGTTAGGTAGTAATTTACAAAATCATTGCTCCTGCATGCTGTATAGTATTCCATAGTGTGAATGTACCATAATTTCTCAATTAATTCGATTGTGGTTGGACATCTGGACTGTTTCCGTGTTCTTGCAATGGTAAATAACGCTGCTATGAACATTGGTATTCAGGTATCTGTTTGTTCCTCAGTTCTCATTTTCTCAGGGTATATTCCAAGCAGTGAAATAGCTGGATCATATGGAATTTCTATGTTCAGTTTTTTGAGGAAGTGCCAAACTGCCTTCAAGAGTTGTAGCGTTTTACAGTACTATTAACAATGTATAAGAGTTCCTATCTCAAGGGAGCTCTGGTGGCCTAGCGGCAAGAAGCTGCACTGCAATCCCAGAGTTCAAATCCACCAGATGATCTGCTGGAAAAGGAGGGACAATCTCCTCCTGTACCAGTCAGATCTGATTTGACAGTACACGCACACAAAATAATAAAATAAAATAAAGTAAAAAGAGTTGAAGAGTTCCTATCTCAGGGGAGCTCTGGTGGCCTAGTGGTAAGGAGCTGCAACTACAATCCCAGAGGTGCACGGTTCGAATCCACCAGATGCTCTGCCGGGGAAGGAGGACAATCTCCTCCTGTACCGGTCAGATCTGATTTGACGGTACACTCACACAAAAATAATAAAATAAAAGAAAAAAAATTATAAAAAAAAGAGTTCCTATCTCGCCATATCTTCTCCAACATTTATTACTTGCTGCCCTGTTAAACTTTGCCACTGCTACTGGAGTGAGATGGTATTTTATTGCGGTTTTCATTTGCATCTCTCTTGTTTCCAGTGATTTTGAGCATTTCTTCATGTATCTGTTTGCCATTTGAATATCTTCCTCTGTGAAAATTCTTTCCATGTCTTTTGCCCATTTTGTAATTGGGTTATCAATCTTTTTCTGGTGGAGACCCAGAAGTATTAAATAAACTTTTATTATAAGACCCTTGTCTGAGATGAAATTACCAAATGTTTATTCCCAATCAGTAGGTTTTCTTTTCACCCAGTTAGAAAAAGGTTTTGATGCACACAGGGATTTAATCTTTAGAAGGTCTCATTCATCAATTTTATCCTCTTTAGATTGGGCATTTCTGGGTATATTTGGCAGTCTCTTTATACCATCAACTAGGGCTTCTAAGCTCGATCTCAGTTTGTCTCTGATGAACTTTACGGTTTTAGGCTTTTTACTCCCAGGTCTCTGATCCACCTTAAGTTGATTTTTGTGAATGATGTGAGATGTGGATCCTGTTTCAGCTTTCTGCAGGTGGAAGTCCAGTTTTGCCAGCACCATTTGTTGAAGCGGTTGTCATTTCCCATTGGCTAGCTTTGATTTCCTTGTCTAATATCAGTTGACCATAGACAGATGATTCTATTTCTGGATTCTCAATTTGTTCCATTGGCCTGTCATTGTACCAGTATCATGCTGTTTTGATTACTACTGCTCTGTAGTAGGTTTGGAGGTGAGGGAGTGCTATGCCTCCCACCTTATTTTTGTTTCTCAGAAGTGTTTTGTTTATTTGGGATCTCTTGCCTCTCCAAATAAATTTGACAATTTTCCTTTCAATCTTCTTGAGAAATAAATTTGGTATCTGGATTGAGATTGCGTTGAACATGTAGATTGTTTTTGGTAGGATTGTAATTTTCATTATATTTAGTGTTTCTATTTATGAACAGGGGACATTTTTCCATTTTTTTCAGGTCTTTTACTGTGTTTTGCAGAAATGCTCTGTAGTTTTCTTTGTATAGGTCTTTTGTATCTCCAGTTAGGTTCACTCCCAAGTATCTCAGTTTGTGTTTGGGTATTGTAAATGGTATTGCTTTCTTGATTTCGTTCTCAGAGTTCTCTTTGTTACTGTAGTGGAATCCTACTGATTTTTGGACTATTGATCTTATATCCTGCCACTCTACTAAATTTGCCTACTAACTCTAACAGTGTTTTTGTTGAGTCTTTGGGGTTTCTGTATATACTATCATAACATCTAGCAACACTTTAACCATCTCTTTGCCGATCTGGATGCCTTTTATTTCCTTCTCTTGTCATATTGCCCTAGCAAGCACTTCCAATATAATAATATTGAAAAGAAGTGGTGACAGTGGGCATCCTTATCTGGCCCTATTCAAAGGAAAATGCTTTTATTCTTTCTCCACTGAGAATAATGTTGGCTCTTGGTTTGCATATGTAGTTTTCACCATGTTGGAGAATTCCCTTCTATTCCAATTTTACTGAGTGTCTTTATCAGGAAGAAAGTGCCTTTTCTGCATCAATTGCTAAGATCATATCGTTCTTGTTATTTACTTTGCTAATATAGTGAATTATGTTGATTGTGAAAGACGCCTTTTCTTGGTGGTGCAAGGGTAACAGCTATAGGCTGCTAACCAAAAGTTTGGGAATTCAACCTTTTTGAAAGACTTAATGATGGCTCCCACAAAGATTACAACCTAGGAAGTCCTGTGCGGTAATCTTGCTCTGCCTATTGGGTTACTATGAGTCAGAACTGATGGCACACAGCAACAATAATCTGCTGAAAAGCACTAGAAGTTCAACAGAAGAAAACAAAATGTACTTAACCCGTAACACCCACCTTGCAAGATGATATTCCAGTCTAACAAGCTTTGTAAATGCATTAATGTTGTTTAGCAGGACACACCAACTCTATATTGATTGAATAGAAGGTATTTCTAAGTTTAAAAACAGTTCCCTGCCAAAAGTTGATTTGGAGCTTGTCTTTTTGTTTGCTCGTTGATTTCAACTTCAGAACTGGGGTAGTTGATGGGGAAGAATTAGGGATAATGTTGGAGGTTTTTCCTTCCATAGAATAAATAAAAAATGAATTTACTTCATTCTATTTGTTATCTTTTGCACTTAACAATTATTTAATATTCTTCCATCCCAGAGTAGAGAACTGAAGTAAACTTTCATGTACAATCATCTGTTGTTGTTGTTGTTGTTATGTGCCGTCGAGTCGCCTGCGACTCATAACGACCCTATGTACAACAGCCCTAAACTCTGCTCTGTCTCTGACACTCCCATCCCGATTACCCCAGTCACTGAATCAATCCACATCATAGAGGGCCTTCCCCTGCTGCACTGTCCCTCCACCCTACCAAGCATGATGTCCCTCTCCAAGGACCGGTCCCTCTTTACAACATGTCCAAAATATGTTAGACGGAGCCTCAGAATCCTTGCTTCCAGGGAGCTGCCTGGTTTAACCCTTACCTGGATGAATCTATTTTCCCAGCAGTCCATGGTACCCTCAATACTCTTCTCCAGCACCACAGCTCAAAGGCATCAATTCTCCTTCTATCCTCCTTAGTCACTGCCAATCATATACTTAGTATAGTTGATGGGGATGAAAGAGAAGCTCAGAGAACTGATTCCTAAACAGAACTGTTGTCGTTTTTAGGTGTCATTAAGTCGAATACAACAACTCATGTTCTTGTATACTGTAGCTTTAATACTGACCCACAGCTGACCCTCCATCAGGTCTTCAGAGGCAGTTAATCACATGGGAGGAGATTATTATCTCATAATCTTAAATATGCTTGAGCCCAATGTTATAGTCACTGTGTCAATCCATACTGTTGGAGGTCTTCCCCACTTTCACTGACCTTCCACCTTTTCAATCATGATGTCTTTTTCCAAGGACTGGCCTCTCCTAACACACCCAAAATGTGTGAGGCAAAATTTCACCACTCTTTCCTCTAAGCAGCACCCTAATTGTGCTTTCTCTAAGGCATGTTTGTTCTTTTAGCAGTTCATGAAATATTCAGTATTTTTCTCCAGTATTTTTCAACTCAAAGATGCCAATCATTCTTCTGCCATCCTTATTCACTGATCAATTTTGAGATGCATAGCAAATAATTGAAAAAACCATGCTTTAAATCAGGTGCACTTCAGTCTTCACACTGTCATTGTTGCTCCTTAACACCTTGGAGAAGTCCTTGACAGTGGATCTTTCTAGTGCAAAATATCTTTTGACTTCTGACTGCTGGTGCCAAGGGCATTGAATGTGGATCCAAGCAAGAAGAAATTGTTGACAACTTCAATCTTTTCTCCACCTATCATGATGCTCCCTATTAACCCACTGAGGAGGATTTTTGTTTTCTTAAGGTTGAGATGTAATCCATAGTTAAGACTATAGTCTCTGATCTTCTACAGTAAGTCTTCCTCACTTTTAGCAAGCCAGGGTTGTGTCACCTCCATAACCCAGGTTGTTGATGAGTCTTCCTTTGATTCTGATATCACTTTCTTTTTCATAAAGTACAGACTCTTGAATTATTTTCTCAGCATACAGATTGAATAAACATGGACAAAGGGTATATCCCTAATCCACCCACACCTTTCTTAATTTTAAAGTTCCTGCTTTTTAGATAACCCACTTTTGGTCTAGGTATAGGTTTCGCATGAGCACAGTTAAGTGTCCTGGGATTCCCATTCTTCTCAATGTTACCCATGATTTGTTATGATCCACATAGTCAAACACTTTTTCATTAATTTACTGTAAAAATACAATGTATTGGTTTTTCTCCATTCCATGAAAACTGACACTGCAATGTGATGGTTCTGTTGAAAACATGATGTGTGCTCTAAATTAAGCCAGTCATTGGTTGAATGCGTGCTCCACGTATGAAACAAAGGCAATTTGACGTGAGTTGTTCATGAAAGGAAAGCAGTATACAGCTCTGCATGGGGAGCACTCCTGCCTTTATAGAGGTAGTTTGAAACCCTGTTACTCTTCTTGGAGTTCATAAACAGTAAAAAACATGGGCCTGAGGATGACTTTTCCTTTAAAAGATTAGAAAGAAACTGCTCTTTAAAATATAATCTTCAGTAAAAATATGTAGTACAGTTGCCCTGATTTGTGTCTGGTTTTGTTAGTAGGAAAAACAAACAAAAAAATTTTAAGCCCACTGCTGTCGGGTCAGTTCTGACTCACAGCCACCTCTCATTGGGAGGTTTGTTTTGTTTTTTCACTTCCCTCCCCTTTCATTGGGTTTTGATGGTGTGTAAATCTTTATGGGAACATACTGCCCATTTTTCTCCTGTGGAGCAGCCAGTGTATTTGAATCAATGGCGTTTTGGTTAGCAGCAAAACATGTAACACACCTTACCACAAGAGCTCTTTTCTGGGTAGTAGAAAGAAGTTTAAAATCACATCAGTGATTATAGTCTATTGGTAAAGGATCACTATAACATCTGATCTTGTAAGGTTAAGATTGTACTGTTAA
>NW_006400029.1:1993874-2008983 GCF_000299155.1 Elephantulus edwardii | reverse complement strand
TACTTCTGGTTAAATTTATTCCCAAGTATTTAATCTTGTGATTAGCTATTGTGAAAGGTATTGTTTCTCTTAGTTCTGGCTCTGTATTCTTTTTGTCACAGTAGAGAAAGCCAACTGATTTTTGTATGTTGATCTTGTATCCTGCTACTTTGCTGAATTGGTCAACTATGTCCAATACATGTTTTAATATTGTCAGATGTTGTTAGCTGCCAGGCTGACTACAACTCATGACAGTTCTAGGAATAACAGATCTGAATCCTACCCTGTCCTGGGCTATCCTCATCACCTCTGCCACACTTGAGCCCATTGTTACCATCATTAAATCAATCCATCTCATTGAGGATCTTCGCTTCTTTGCTGACTCTGCACTTTTCTAAGCATGATGTCCTTTCCCAAGGTCTGGCCTCCTCTAACAACATGCCCAAAATATATGAGATGAAGTTTCGTCAGCCTTGTCTCCAAGGAACACCCTGGTTGCTCTTTGTCTTAGACATATTTGTTTGTTCTCTTGACAGTCCATGGAATGTTCACTGCTCTTTTCCAACACAACTCAAAGCATCCCTTCGGTCATTTTATTCACTGTCCAACCCTCAGAAGCAACCTTTATCTTCTACAGACACCAGCCAGCAAGTTCTTGCTGGTTTAACTGTAAAACGGCAGAAACCAGGTACTAGTACTGCTACTACCTGTTGCAATTCAATTGATTCTAACTCAGAGCAAAAATGAAAAGGCCTGTGTTGACATTGGCAGTTTGTTTTTGATGGAGGTCATTGCTGCACTTTGTGCAAGGTGAGGAGTGAGGAGTAAGCCTGCAGCAGCACCAGACCAAGAGGCATCTGATGGCAGAGTCCCATCTATCCTGATGGAATCCTATTGCTGATGTCCAAGTACAGAGTGACCAGGAGGATAGTCCACTTTCATCCATTTGATACACCTTGGAGTGCTAAGCTGAGGAGATCAGGGTTCTCCATCCAGTTCTGAAAGCTCTGTGACCTCAGACAGTAGCTTCCCTTTTCTGCATTAGTTGCCTCATCAGAAAATTGAGAATAATAAAAACTATTCAAAGCATCTGGTATTTGACCAAAAGGTCGGAGGTTCAAACCCACTAGCAGATCCACAGGAAAATGATAAAACAGTGTATGAGTCAGAATTGGACTCGATGGCAGTAAGTAAAATCTACCCTTCCTACCTTGCCTTGTTATAGTACGGGTCAAATGAAATAACTTGAAGCTGTTGTTGTTATGTGCCATCGAGTTGCCTGCAAACCATAGCAACCCTATGTACAATAGTTCTGAAGCCTGCCCTGTCCTAAGCCAGTCTCACTGACTCAGACATAACTACCCCCATTGCCCCAGTTACTGTATCAATTCATTTCATCCACTCTTCTGAGCATGGTGTCCTTTGCCAAGGGCCAGTCTCTCTCCTGACCATGTGCCCAAAAGCTTTAATTGTGTCATTCAGTCATTGTCATCTAGTCAGAACCAATTCACAGCTGGCCCTCTAGCAGGTTTTTTGAGACTGTAAATCACATAGCAGTTATGTAAGTTACTATTATCTGGGGTCTAAGAGACCTTCTGGGATTTAAACTTTCCAGAAGTGAGCAAAGGTGGCAGGTGCGCTTAGTTGATTGTGTGAATAGAGATTGGTCAGTGGTCAAGTTGATGGAGACTTAACTGGGATTCCCACTGTGTCTTGGAAAACTCCCACAGTGGACCAATGGCTCTCAAAAAGGTGAGCGAGAGAGGAGACAATGCTGTCTTAAATTTCCACCAAGTCCCCTGCACCCAGCTGTCATTTGATGCTTGACTTTGTAACATCCAGTGCTTTTTCCAAGTGTTTCAGAGTTGCCAGCATCTCCAGTTAGTTGTATCTTCGTTCTGCCAGTATTTGCCAAGAATATATCCTAGTGGAATTACATGTATATTTTGCTCATCAAATTCTTAAATTGTTAGAAAATAGAGACAAATTCCACAGGCTTTTATGTTCCACTTGACCTTTATTTTCTCAGTGCTTTTTTATCTCTGGGATTCCGCAGCGCTGCCCCAGCCCCACTCCACCCTCCTGGGCTGCCTCCTCCACTCCTCCAATGCCGTATCACATGATGCTCTTGCCCTTTCTTTGTGAAAACATTCCCACTGCGCTCAGGTTGCTTACAGCGCTGATACTTACTGAACAAGTGGAAGAAAAGAAGACACTAATTCTCCATCTGCTTCTTACTCTGCTCTAGGTTCTCTCCCTACTCCTGGCAGTTTAAAACCAGTTGTTTTGAGTGGGCCCTGACTCATGAAGACCCCGTTGTACCAGAATAGAATTGCTGCATAGAGTTCAGTAGCCGATCTTTCAGCTTTTTTTTAGAAGTGTCCCTGGATGGGTTTGAGCCTTAAGCCTTTCTGTCAGCAGCTGAGATTGTGAACTCTTTGCTCCACACAGACACTTCCCAGGCAGTCAGGAGCAAGGAAAAGAGCAGTTTTAGAATTCTTTCAGTCTTGCCTTCTTCTTTCCCAACCCCCGACTGTTGCCAGTACAATCTTTTTGAGTGGAAACGTTTCTTACTTGCTTAAAAGCTGGATGAGTCATGTTCCTTTGTCCATCCAGGCTGCATGGGCCACGTAGGCAGATGGCTTTTTTTTTAAGCTCGTTTACTTACAAAGTTCATAGGGTTCATATATATTGTTTTTCACGCTGGATAGGGTCACAGAATTTGATGGGTGGAGGGAAGGGTGGGTAAGGGAAAGGAACACAGATGGCTTTTGTTTGTCCTGTGCAGTGTTGGCCTCCACAAAACTTAAGAACAATTTAAATTAGTAAGAGCATTACAAATTAGAAGATTTTTCTTATAAAATCCAAGATTTCTGTTTCTTTGGAAAAATCATTAGGTGGCAGCACTGGGTAAGAGGGATTTACCAGTGCCTGGAAACTCAGTGACCACCAGGCCTTTCCCGTCCCTGGTTTTATCTAAGTAGGCTTGTGTGAATGTGCCTATCAGCAGTTGTTTTCTTGTTAGCAGTTGTTGTGTTGCTTTCTTTGTTTATAGAGTCTCATAAGGGCCTGTGAACAACAGCTCTGAACCTTGCCTGATCCTGTGCCATTCTCACCACCTCTGATATACCCAAACCTATGGTTGCAGTTGCTGTATCAATTCATCTTGTTGGATGTCTTCTCTATCTCTGACCGTCCTCCACAGTAAGATGCCTTTTTGAAATGACTGGCCCCTTCTGACAACACGTCCAAAGAATATAAGATGAAGTTTCACCATTCTTGCCGCTAAGGAGCACCCTGGTTGCCCTTCCTCCAAGACAGACTTGTTTATTCTTTTGGCAGTCCATGGACTATGCAGTACTCTGCTCCCACACCACAACTCAAAGGCAGATATTCTTCTATTATCCTTAGTCATTGTCTAACTTTCACAAGGAAATAATTGGAAAGACCATGGCTTGGATCAGGCATACGTTTGTCTTTAAACTGACATCCTTGGAGAGGTCCTTGTATATGCAAGATTCTTCTTATTTAGGCCCCACCTACTTCTGCCTTCACTTCTTATCACATTCTTAGCTACATTTTTACAATTGGTACATTAAGTAGATGATTGGTTGTCTCTTATTCATAATTTTTGTTTGTTTACCCAAGTGACCCATTCTGTAGACCTCTCTTAGAGCATCTGCTACCTGCATGTGTATATGCACAATTCAAAGGTTTTGCACTGTAGATTTTTATGGTATCTTCACCCAAAGAGACTGTGAAGAAAGAGAAATAGAAGAAAGAACAGATGAGGACTTTTCTTAAGGTCACTTTCAAAGCAAATATCGTACATTTGGTTACTTACTTAGTCATGGATGTGCAGACATTTTATTCTGTGAAACTGAAGCAGTAGCAGTAAAATGATGGTTCACCTTGGTTAGATTATCTGTTGTCAAAACATTGCCCATTCTTTACCCACATTCCGGGAAAACAGATCTATCAGTTAGCCTCTTGCCCTCTGGCAAACAAAACAGTTCAAGCTGTTATGTACTTCATCACTGTTCACATTAAGTCCAAGAACTGGCAAAGGAGTTATTTTTTCAAAATCCAGGGCAGTAGCAACTTTAGTTTTAAAAGTTTGCTTTATAGGTCGAGTTTTATCTTACTGGGACCAACACTGGTCTGGGTTCTGTTCTTTACTGGTTCAGAAACTTGATTTTTCCCAGGAGCCACCCTGTAGGAATTTATGCTACTTTAGCCAAACTCACAAGGGCTAATTGTAAACTAGGATATTTGTTTATTGTCCCCTTATTGAAAACTTAATGAGTTATTCTCTGGGGAAGCGAAGAAAAAGTATATGTGACATGGTCCCAAAATGGGACAGCTATATAAACATAGTCATTATACAAGTGTAAAGTGACCTTACTTCCTATTGCAACTATTGGCTATAACCCCTTTCACTTTTAAAACTACTAAGAGCTACAGCCAAAGTCACTATGAATGGGTGGAGTATAGAAATGGTATTAGAAATGAAGGAGACAGCAGACTGATTTCCCAGTGTGGACACTGGCTGGTAAAGGATTTAGGGTAATTAAAGACTGGGGCTTAGGGGAAGGAGATAGTTCTAGAAATGTATAAAGCCCTGCAGGGAAAAAGGAGATTGTTCCAGAAGCCTCAATTAGCTGGTTTAAGCTAGACATTTTTCTGAATTTTTATTTGTGGTAAAAATTCCTTAGGGTACTTGACAAAAATACAGAGTTCCAGATCCTGCTTGCAATTTAGACTCATGGATCTGAGAATCTTTTTTAAGAAGCACCTCCAGAGCATTCTTAGGCATTGTAAAGCCACAGAACCAATTTTTTTTCCAATTCACTGCAACTAAGAATATAATTGAATGGGAGTTTAGGGAGAAAGGAAAAACAAGAAGAGAACATTACTTACAGATCAGCCAGGCAGGGGTAACCCTAGTTTAAAAATCTCCCCAAACCAGTTGGGAGAGTAATAGTCAAAAAACAGGGAGTGTCAGGACTATGTCAATCACAGTGAGGATGCAAAGGAAGAAAAGATTAGAAAAATATACAGGAGAAGGAATGACTAGCACCTAATATATGCCTGCTTTATTTCTGGGTATCAGAATACTTATGTCAAATCCAGAAGTCTGAGAGGATCATACTTCCTTGCTTATCTCATTATTCAGTATTTAAAATTTGTGATTTTAGTAAAATATCATCTGTCCAACTATTTAACACATTAACTCTACATCTGGCAATAACCAACACTGATGTGCAAGGTGAGAGTAATACTGGCTGTGATAGTTAAGGTTATGTGTCAGCTTAACTAGGCCATACTTCTCAGTGGTTTGGCAATTAAGTAATGATGAAATTTAACAGTCATGTAATGATGTAGTCAGCCTGCATTTTGTGATCTGATGTGCTCAACCTCCATTTTTGCATAGTACTGATTTTTTAATAACTACCCGGCCTTTTGGAATCTAACCATGTCAGGAAAGAAGGAATGGGTGTAATTCTCAGATTTACTTGGTGAGCATATACCTGAAGGGAAAAAAAATCTAAAAAAAAGGGTTATTTTGTGATATATCTCATGTGCATAAAGGTTGGATCCTGCTTTATTTCATAGGTTTGTAATCCCCAGAACATTCATGTCAGTTTTGTTTATCTCTGAGGAGGTGGGTGAATCCCCAGGCCTTCAGACATCTTAGCTCTTCTGTTTTTTTAAGCTTCTAGCACATCTTTGATCTTTTGTTATGGCAAAACAACCTGCCAAGTCTTATCTTGCATTATTTTTGCTTTTGCTTATCAACTGTGTATAATAGTCATGATTCATCAGCAATATGTGTGCCAACCCCTCTCCGGAGAGTCAGTCTCTAGCAGTTTCAGCATGACCTTGTCCCGTATTCTGAAGTTGCTTTCTGGGAACCTGCAGCCACCTCAAGGATCCACCACAATGTTGGGAAATTTTAGTAATATAAGGAATTGGAAAGACAGTTCACTTAGAAGAGGAAGATCTGATGGTAAGAGGGGCAAATCCTAAAAGGGAAATCAAGAAAATCTGAGGAGACCTCTATATTTCCCTTCAAACTTAAAGGGCGTTTTTAAGGATGCCTTCACCAGGCCTGTTGACTTTCTTCTGAGGCGACAAACCACGTCAGAAATAAAATACCTGAGGCAATTTTTAAGTTTTGAAAAGAAAGCCTCAAAAAGGAGAATGGGAAACTGAACAGGCTATAGGGTAACTTAACACCTTTTACCCAAGCCCTGGACACTTCAGAGCCTCTAGGGCAAAGAATCTTAAATTCTTGTCCTTGGCCACTCAAGAGTTGCTGAGGGATTTCCAAAGCCCTGCAGTGTTAGAGTTGAAGATGAACAGGCTGAAATCTTCCACCCTCTCGGTATTTGCTGGAGGGGGAAAAAATCAGTCAACAATGGCTCCACCGTGGTGTGTTTAAAAAAAAAAATAAGGGGCTGAACTTTCCAAGGGGCAATCCAAGATCAGCAACGCCATTAAGTTACAGAATCAGGATGAAAAAATAAAAAAGGACCAAGAAAAAAAAAGCCCAGCATGCAGACTCAGAAAACAGCTTTCCTCTGCCCCTAATACGCAGAGTGGCACCGGGTCGCCAGGGTCGTCCGCCCAGCAGTTCCCACTGTCGCAGCCTGGAAAGCCCCTTTCCCGCAGTCGAGTCGCGACCAGCGCCGCGCTGCGGCGGGGGGATCCGCTGGGTGCTTCGCAGACTTCAAAGCGCCAGCGCTGCCGCCGCCCCTGCCCGCGCGCGCCAAGTAGTACGGTCCGAGGGGGCGGCTCCTGGGGCGCGGTCTGGCGGCAGCTGATGCGCGCCCGGCGGGCTGGGAGGCGCGAGCCGCAGACCCAGAAACCTGGAGACGCAGAGACGCGGAGGCCGAGCCGCCGGGCGCCGCGCGCGGGAGCCCTGAGGCCCCAGCCAGGAGCATCTTCCCTGCGCGAGAAGCCTGGCCGGGCGACAGCGCGGGGGGCGCTCTGACCGCACCGTTTGGAAAGGAGGACGAGGAGGAAGCGGCGCTGCCTGCCGGCCGAGAGGAAGCGCTCCACCCGGGCACCCGACGGCGCTCGTTTAACCACATCCGCGCCTTCACTGGAAACGCTTAGGGGCGCCTGTCACCGGTTCCCTCCATTTTGAAAGGGAAAAAGGCTCTCCCCTTGCCCTCCCATTAGGATCTGGAGCCAGAGAAGCCGCGTTGATGGCGTTCAGCCCTTGGCAGATTCTGTCCCCGGTGCAGTGGGCGAAATGGACTTGGTCTGCGGTGCGAGGCGGGGGCGCCGGAGAGGACGAGGCCGGAGGGCCCGAGGGGGACCCGGAGGAGGAGGACTCGCAAGCTGAGACCAAATCCTTGAGTTTCAGGCAAGTACACAGCATCCCTGTCGGGATGCAAACGTGTTGCCATCCATTCATCCGCAGCTCATTCTGTCTGCGTGTGTGTGGTCGCCCACCCGCGTAACCATTCTCATGGCAATGCATCGTCCCTGTCCATAACCAGGTCCCTTCTGTGCATTCCAAAGTTCCGAGTGTTCTGCCTTCCTGTATCTGTGTTTTCCCCATGACATTCATTCTAAGCTTTCTGAACCTAGCCCAGAAGCTGCAGTGCATCCGCATCCCCTTCTACCTTGGTCACTTTCTCTAAGCTTCAGCCCTCCCGCTTCTTGTCTCTTCACACACCCACACACATATACGTTGGCAGTGCCTTTGATCGCATCCAGTGGAACTTAAAACCTTTCCAGTGGGGGAAAAGTCACCCCCTGGCCCGTTGAGGCCCCACCGTGCCCCCAAAATGCAGCCGTGGTAAAGAAGGTCGCGCGATGACAGGCCCTTAGCAGCTGGTGAGAGATGGTGGTCTCCGCTGA
Organism: Elephantulus edwardii; assembly: GCF_000299155.1. Lineage (NCBI taxonomy): Eukaryota > Metazoa > Chordata > Mammalia > Macroscelidea > Macroscelididae > Elephantulus > Elephantulus edwardii. The sequence continues at coordinate 2,001,129 of NW_006400029.1, read as the reverse complement.
GCTGTCACTCCTGTGATCGCAGAAGGCAGGTGACAGCGTTGGCCAGTGAATTCTAAACAGGTAGAGGCCTCCTGAGGGGAAAGGCATGATAATAGCATAATAATGGTGAAAATTGGTTTATTTTTGATGGTGGAAGCATAAGAATTTTTAAACTTATAGTACAAGGCTCAGCTGCGAAAAGAAGTCTGTTGGAAAGCACTTTTATTAGTGTCAGCGGGAAGGATGACCTAAAAATAAATAAATAAACGGTGCTAGGAAAAAAGCTCCAGAGAATTGAAGAGAATATGAAGAGACAGGATTCCTGACCGAGAAACACGGCCAGCTAGCTGCCTCTGGCAAGGCTGATGAGTGCTGGGGACCACTTGGATATAAAGTTAGAAATGCTGGACCTTGGCTTTTTTTTTTTTTTTTTAAATCTATATAGATTATAGAGGGTGTCAGAAATGCCGTTGAAAGTGGTAATTCCTCATTTTCCCCCTTGGCAGCTCGGATTCTGAAGGTAATTTTGAGACCCCTGAAGCTGAAACACCAATCAGATCACCTCTCAAGGGAGCCTGTGATTCATCACTAAGAGTGACAGGGCCTGGGACCAAAGCCCAAGGTAAAGACAAACTTTGTTTTTCTCCCTTTTTTGCTTTAAAGTTTTGAAAAATGTGCTGAGAGAATAAAAATGTTAACATAGGGCCATTTAAAAGAGCTTCTAATTTTGTTTGGCTTCTAAGAACTGTTTTGAAGCTTCTGACATATATTTGAGAGTTAGACTGTTTCTTTGGGTGGGGTTTTCTGGTGGTGTGTTTTTTTAAGAATATACTTCTCACTGAATGAGGTTTGTGCATTTGCAGTAAGAGGTTATCATTTTCATATCCTCCTTGTATACAACCCTAAAATAAAAGTCCTACAAAATAAATTATTAATTAAGTAGTATATGGAAGTATATATGTGACTAGAAACAAAAATTTTAGGTAAGAGGCTTTTGAGACAGATTCTTTAAGGAAGTATTCTCTCCTAGCTCCTCAGAGCCCCACCTCAAACCTACTTGTTCTCCACAGAAGCTTCTGCTCTTCACTTTATTAGTAGAAATCTACTTTGTCACTCAAATAATTTTAAGTAAAATTTCAAGTAATGGTGCATTTATTCAGTAGACTGCAAAGGTTTAGCAGTCAATGAATTCTTATCCTCATTGAGCTAATATTGTGAAGGGAGGTGGGCTTTTTCAAGGCTTAACTAAAATATATATGCCAGCTTGTATTAAGTGCAGTAGAGAAAAATAAAAGCAGGAAGAGGAGTAATGGATGTGAATGGAGGACAGGGAATGCTGAAGAGGAACTAGGGGAAGCGTTACTGTTAAGATGATTGCAGCAGAGGCCTAAAGGAAGAGAGAATTGTTTCACACTAGAAAGAATGGCATCTGCAAAGGTCTGAGTACAGCTTTGGGGTGAGGGGATGCCTATCATGTCTGTGTAACAGCAAGAGGCCAGTGTGACTGGAGTGGAGTGGCAGAAAGAGCCAAAGTTAGAGAGATAAGGACAGGTCTAGATCATACACACTGAAGTGATGATATGGTTTTCTTTATGAGTAGATAGGAAGATACCGGAGACAAAGAGGGCCCATATTCTCATTTGATTGTTGAAAGCTCACTGGCTCTTAGATTTGGAAAGAGCTCTAAGGTGGTTTCTCCATCCAAGTGTCCATCACCATTTAAACCGATTTCCACTTTCTCTCCCACAGTTTTTTACTGCGTTTTATTATTTAGTTACTTCTCACAAGTTGTGTAGGGGAATTTGAGTTGCTCCAGTGAAAGTCATGATGGGGCTAGAATTATTGGCTCTGCTCTAAGTGAGGGCTCCTTGCTGTGCTTCCTCTGCAGAGAGCTCAGCAGCTCCTCCCCATGTCCTGGGTTTGTTTTCTTATGGTTATTTCAGTCAGAGCTATGGCCACTTTGGGAAGGAATTTAACTGGATAACAGTAGGTTGGGTTTGGGTCTGTGCGTGAAAAGATAAGTTTATGTACGTATAGGAAAACTTGTGTTTAGTCTCAATTGTTGTGGGACACTCGGTGAAGATGCTTCTTGTTCTACATTGCCTTATCCTCCCTCAACCTTTGCAGATGAAAGGGGGATTTACAACTTGAAAGAACAGCTACTTAACATGTACCTTATGAACTTTATTTAAATTTAATTATTTTTTAAAAAATTTAATTCTTGATGGGACTAACAATTCATAAATCTTTCCTCTAGAAGATGTGATTTTATATAATCTACATCTACTGTCCAACCATGTCTTCTTGTTGTTATGTGCTGTCAAGTTGACTACTACTCATAGTGACCCTATGCATGATAGCTCAAAACCGTTCCCTGTCCTGAGCCAATCTCACTGTCTCTGACACACTAACTTGTACTACCCCAGTTATTATGTCAGTCTGTCTCATCTGAGATCTTCCTTTTCTGAACTGTCCCTTGACCCTTCCAGCATGATATCCCTCTCCAAAGACTGGTCCCTCACAGTCTCAAAATCCTTGCCTCCAAGGAGCAGCTTGGTTTTCACTCTCCCTGGGATAGACCTTTTTTTTGGCAGTCCATGGTATGTTCAGTTCTCATCTCCAGCACTACAACTCAAAGGCACCAGTTCTTCATCTGTAATCATTGGTCATTGTCCAGCTCTCTGATATATAACATGTAATTGTGAAGACCCTGGATCAGGCACACCGTAGTCTCTAGACAGACATCCTTGTTCTTTGGCACTCAAGAGAAGTCCATGAATGCAGATTTTCTTAATACAGTTTGTCTTTTGATTTCCTGACTGCTGATGCCAAGAGTGTTGATTGTGGAACCGAGCAAGCTGAAATTATTAACAATCTCAACCTTTTTTCCATCTTTCATGATGCTGCCAGAGTGTCCAGTAGTGACAATCTTAGTTTTCTTGGTGTTGAACTTCAATTCATATTGCAGACTACAGCCCTTGACCTTTTGCAGCAAATGATTCAGGTCTTCCTCAGTATCAGCAAGAAAGGTTATGTCATCTGCATAATACAGGTTGTTGAGTCTTCCTCCAATCCTGATGTCACATTCCTCTTAATAAAGCCCAGCCTCCCAGATTATCTGCATACAAATTGAGAAGGTATGATGAATTCCTTTTCTGATTTTGAAACATGCAGAGTTTCTTTGCTCTGTTCAGACAACTGCCTCCTGGTCCAAGTATAGAGTTTGCATGAGCACAAGCAGGTATTCAGGGATTATCATTCTTCTCAAGGTTAGCCACAATTTGTTGTGATCCACGCAGTCAAATGCCTTTGCATAGTCAATAAGCCATGTCTTAGAGCCATAGAAATACGGAAGACAAACTTTATCAGGTTCAGGGCTATGCCATTTTCTTGGCCAGCTCATCCAACTCAAACTCAACTCTCTACTACTGAGTTGGTTCTAGGACATGATTGGACACCCAAAGTTTGAACTAACACATAAAAAGTACTAACCTCCTAGCTTCTAAATCAGTTGCCATCTAGTAAATTCCAGCCCATCAAGACCCTGTGTCTATTTTGCAAATAGAGCTCTAGACTTGCCTTTTCTTTATTAACAGAGGTGATACATGTAGTTTTGAGATTGTCCATTTCACTTTCAGAAAGGCAGTACTTACAGTTAGTCAGACCCTGCTCCCCACCAGGATCTGCTTATAGGAAAATGATGATTGCAACTTTCAGTTACTTGGGCTTTGTTCAGCTGCTTCCACAAGTAGCTAAATTTTTCCCAAGAGTAGCATTTCAGAGTTCTGATAAGGTTACATGATTCCTAGTTAAAATTTAATTTTAGATAAACAAAAAATGATTTTGTAGTGTAAGTATGTTTCCAGTATTGCAGGGATCTTGTTAAGATGTAAATTCTGATTCCAGATATCCAGGATGGAAAGGCACATTGTCAGCAGGAGAGAGAACCTGAATGAACTGGTTCTAAACCTGGCTTTAAAACCTCTTTGCATCCTATTAACATTTCAATCTGGGTAGTTTAACTCATTTACCTGGGGTAAAGAGAGAGCATCTGAATAAATTAGGATTCTTTCTCTAAGGAATGCAATAGTCTATAAAGAAAAGAATGTATGTGTTTGTGGGGTGAGGAGAGAGCTCTAGTGGTATATTCCTAGGGCGTCATGCTGTAAACTCATTTATAGAGGCCCCACCAACCTGCTGGTTCAAGCTCACCAGCTTCTCCTCCAGAGAAAGATGGACCATGTCTTCACATGTAATTTACTGCTTCAGAAACTCAATGGAGGGTCATCTGTGACTTGGTTCTGACTTGCAGTGAGTTAGTAGGGAGTGGAGAGTGAGGAGAAATTCAGGTAGTAGAGTGTGTAACTAACTAGCTTTTGCAGATTTGCTTTCAATTTCTTATGAACAGAAAAATATTAAAAAACGAGATTATTACAGATAATCTTATTATGCACTGTGGAATCAGAACCAACCCTCGATCATGTTTTCAGAGGCAGTAGATCACAAGGGAGGAGATTGCCCCTCTTTCTTTTGTAGAGCAACTGGTAGATTCTAACTTATACCTTTGGGTTGGGAGAGCAACTCTTTTTTTTTTTTTTTCAAGTTTTAGAACATTTTGCTTTAAGTCAGAAGCACAATTCTGTAACAGTAGGCCTCCAGGGCTGCCCCTCTGTGCAGAATAAAGGGGCCATCTCCTGCTGTGCGATTTTTAGCTTTGGAAGCCTAAAGGAGGGTCAGTTATGAGTTGGCTCCAACTCGACCAGGGTGTGTGTGTCTGTGAATGAGGTGGCAACTGGTTTTACATGCTAGGAAGCTGTAGGATTCAGAGAAAGGAACCAGAGAGAAAGAAAGCTTAAAGGCAACTTTATTAAGGGAGCTCCTGGGTGAGGTTCCTTGGTCTGGAGAGAGAGATAGACCTGGGGCAGGTTTTTATACCAGGGTCTTCAGGGAGGGAAGGGAGGAACATTCCATTGTGGTTAATGGTTCAGCCAGGTGGCCTCACTCCTTTTGTTGATGTGTCATATTCTTTGAATTCTTTATTCTCCCCCTTGACCTTGGACCTAACAGAGAAGCTAGTACTTGTTTTTGTGTGTGTGTGTGTGTGTGTGTGTTTTTAAAGATAACTCGACTCCTGATGAACTAACAACTCCTAAATCTTTCCTCCAGAAAATATACATTTATATTTATATTTATAAATAATGGAACCACAAAAATAGCAAGGATGCAGAGCTGGGCAGATTTTTCTGCCAACTCATGACAGCTGACAACATCTTTATCAGGAAATAGAGCTGGCTCCAAGGCACCTAAAACCAACAACATTCTTGTCCATGGGAATCTTCCTGGTCAGACCCGTGATTTGGTTATCACATTTACCCTGTGCAGACAACAAAGTCACAAACAGAACGAGGTCTAGATGTTGAGCAAAAGGAACCCTGGAGGGCAGGATGATTTCTCCCTCAACCAAATGAGAATTCATCACATTTGTTGTTAATTGTCATCAAGTGGACTACAATTTAAAGTGACCCTTTCAACAATGGATCTGAACCCTCCCCTCTCCTGTGCCATCCTTATCATCTCTAATACAGGTGAGCCCAGGGATAGTCACTGTGTAAGTCTAGCTTGTTAAGGATCTTCCTTTTTTTTTTCACTGATCCACCACCTTTCCAAGCATGATGTCCTTTTCTAAGGGCCGGCCTCTCCTAACAGCATGCCAAAGTATGTGAGGTGAAGTTTCACTGTTCTTGCATTTTTTTCCCCACCTTCAAATCACCCCATGACACCTATCTGTCTGACTTCTCAAAAAAAGGTTACTAAATTGTGGCTTACTATAAAATATTTTCATTATACAAATGGGCCTGTTTACCCCTCACATAAATATAGAGTGGAGTAAAATTGTGAAACTCACAAGACAATTACAGGATTTATTGAAACTCCTGTGAATTCCATGTGCGACAGCTGTGTGGTCTGGGAATTATGTGATAAAATGCTTCCACACATGACCAGCGTGTAGATCCTACATCTGGGGAAAACACCCACAGTGCAGTGATGAGGCCCCACTTCTGACCCAGTGGCCCTTGGGCTCATTTGTTTGTTTGTTTTTTTAATGTTAAAAAACCCTTTATTGAGTATGTAAACTGATAATATTATTTTTTTTTAATTTAGGTTGTTTATTTTTCATTTCAATGAACATCTACAGAGATTTTGGGATTCCATTCATTCATTGTTGCACCCTACTCCCTCCCTCATTGGTACACAATCCCCCCCCCCACCCCGCACCTCCCCAAACCCCACCCCCTAGCCCCAAATACAATCCTAGGGCTCATTTGTAACAGACCTCACTGAAGTAGCAGAAGGGCTTCCTATCTGGTTCCTTCCAGAGACCAGGGCAGCCTGGCCATACTGTCTGCAGACTTTCTTTCCGAGTCCAGACACCATTCACTATTGCTCTAAGACAAAAATTCACAATATTCTGGTCTAGTGACCAGTATTCTGACTGGAATGGGTTGAATTGAACCCCTCCAAAAAAAATATACCTTTATATCCCATTCCCACTGGTGAATGTAACCTTGTTTAGGGAAAGGGGATATTTCTTTGAAGACGTTTTTAGTTAATGATACCATAAAGGAGTAATTCTTGTTATGTACTGTCGAGTCAGAACTGACTCCATAGCTGACCCTTCAGTGTGTTTTTGGATGGAGTAAATCGCATGGGAGGAAATTGCCTATCTTACTCCCTAAGCTGGTGGATTCGAACTGCATGCCTTTGGGTTGGTAGTACAGTACCTCCTTAGCACTACATCACCAGAATTCCCTGTATAGGAGTAGGTTGGGCTCTCATCCTAATCCCCTCTGAGTGATGCTTTATGAATAAGGATAGACATGGAACAGTCACACATGGGGAAGATGGCATGTGAGGATCTACAAACAAAAGAGTGCTGAGAATTGCTGGCAGTCGCTGGAGACTAGGAAAGAGGCATGGAACTATTCTCCTCAAAGTCCTCAGATGAATCATGCTGGTCAGTGCTCTGATTTGAACACCTGGCCTCCAGAACTGTAAGAAAATGAGTTTCTGTTCTTTAAACCCACCCACTGTGTGGTCTTTTTTTTTTTTTAATATGTTTTTATTATTGGGAAAAACATATTGGGGGTACAAGGAGGTGAGGGTTGGGGGCAGAAGCGTGAGGATGGGCCAGGATGCAGTTGCAGAGCTGCACAGTTTGGTCGGTGGGGGAAGCAGGTGAAGGAAATGATAAGGGTCCAGTGGGGACCAGATGCTA
>NW_006400029.1:1979996-1993199 GCF_000299155.1 Elephantulus edwardii | reverse complement strand
CCCCTGATGGCTCTGGGCGCTGACTCTCACCAGCACTGTGTGGTCTTTTTTTATGGCAGTGCTAGAGAGCTCTGGTGGCCTAATGTTAAGGAGCTGAGCTACCAACCCAAAGACAGGTAGTTTGACTCTGCTTCACATGAGAAAGATGGGCAATCTCCTCCCATGCAGTGTACCACCTCTGAAAACCCACTGGAAGGTCAGCTATGAGTGGCTCAACAGCGTTGAAGAACAGGAAGTTAAGGCAACACCTAATGATTCTTTTCTACCTGTGGTGTAACCCTAAAAGCTGGCATTTTTAAGACATTAATAGCCCCCTCTGGTCTCCAGCTACCTTAACTGCAAACACATGGTCATCAACAGCTATGGAACTGGGAGCTTCCTACAGCAAGACTTGAGGTGAGCAAGGCTTGTGGCAGTAAGACTTGAGGGAGACCCTGGTGGTGGAGAGACGGTGTGACTTGAGGCTTCTTGCATTTGTGCTGGCCACAATTAAAGGTTTTGCTGTTCTTGCCTTTGATAATGGAAGGAAAAGCTGATCAATGAACTGAAACCAGAGCCTGAACTAACTGAGGAGTTGTGCCTTGGAATTGTTGGGCTAAAACTTTGGACTTGTGTTGTGAGATATTCTTTGCTTCCTCCACTCTCCAATTTACTTCCCTAATAAACCCCATTCTTGATACCATAGATGTGAGTCACCAGCGAATAAATGAACCTTTTGGTGCTGGTGTGGCTCTGGAGGCACCATGGAGCTGGGCTATGGACTCTTTTATCTGCATTTCTGCTCTGCAGCAGTGAAGGGCCGTGCTAGTCTCACTCCCTCTCGTCCTTTCAGAGAGACCCTAATGACACTATGCCCCCATGTATCATTGTCTGCTTCTTAGACACCACCTAAAGACCTTTTGCCCAATGAGATTCAGAAGCACATCTCTAAACCTTTTCTATTATTTCCACTTCTGATAATGGAACTTGAGCAAATAATTGTCTGCTTTCATACGGCAACAGCAGAATTAACTAGTAGTGACAGACCCAGGCTCACTTCAGCTCAGCCAACGAGATCCTGTGAGTTTCTTTTCTTTTCTTTTTTTTTTTTTGCATCCTCTCAAACATTTATTGTTTACTGTTCTGTTAAATTTTGTTATTTCTCCTGGGGTGAAATGGTATCTCGTTGTTTTGATTTCCAACTCTGATTGCCAGTGATTTTGAACATTTCCTCATAACGTTGATTGACCATTGAATGTCCTCCTTTGTGAAGTCTTTTCATATCTTTTGCCTATTTTGAAGTTACCACTCTTTTTCTTGTGGAGGCCCTGTAGTTTTCTGTAAATATTACTTATAAGACCTTAATCTGAAAAGTTGTTGCAAAATATTTTTTCTAGTCTCTGGTCTTTCTTTTTACTGAATGGAGAAAAATTGTTGACACTTACAGGGATTTGAATTTTAGAAGGTTCCATTCACGAGATCCTGTGAGTTTCTAAGGCTGTAAGTTGTACTGGAGTAGCTGATTTTTAGTTGGCCAAAAGCTCTAAGATGTTAAAATATATATTTAAAATAGATGTTATGGGAAGATGAGGAAAATGTGACATAGTTTAATGAGGTTTTTGTTTTATTTATTTTTTTTTATTTCAATGAACATGTACAGAGATTTCGGAATTCCATGCATTCATTGTTGCACTTTTCTCCCCGCCCACCCCACCCCCACCCCTGTTGCTTCTCTCCCTGAAAAGCAAAAGAAAAACTTCTTCATTGGTGCACAATCTCCCCCGCACACCCCCCAACCCCAACCCCACCCCAAATATAATCCACTTTGTGACCCTCATTCCGTACTCTTATGATAAACATAATGCCCTAAAATATAATACTTTTAAACTATTCTCTCCCTCATAGACTTCAATGCAGTAAACATAATTTATCCAGTTTTTCTCAGTCTTCCACCCACCCCGATGTCAGCCTCATTCTACAACATTAGCACCATATAGCATTTGTCCCTTTGTGACTGAGATATTTCACTCAGCAAGAGTTTTTTTAAATGTAATTCTGGATGTTTGAGAATTTCTAATTTCATTGTATAGATGTCTTAGGGAATTGATAGGAAATATTTATTGGGGGAATTTTAGACTGTGTATGTGTATAAATAGGAGTAGAATGGGGTCTTTGTAAAAATCTAAACCATAGATTTTCAGTTCTAAGCTCCCAAGTTACATGTATTAAGTAAATACTGTGCATGCATTTTCATTAGGTACATTAAAGTGTTCCTTTAAAATCGGTGTGTAATTTTGCCTGGAGATTTATTAGCTGGCTACTGCCCACCCTTACCTATATCAAACCAAACCAGTTGCCACTGAGTGTACTCAGATCATGGGGAGACCATGCGTGCTGAGTAAACTGTGCCCCATAGGGTTTTCAAAGCTGTGAACTTTACAAAGCAGATCACCAGGCCTTTCCGCTTAGGCACCTCTGATGCATTTACACTACCAACCTGTTTTAACAGCTGAGCACTTAACTGTGCCATCACCTTGCCCACAACATAGACATAGGTGTCTTACAATTGTTTAGAAATGTAATGAGATTACCCTTAATGCTACCTAGACTAATAGTCCAACCCATGTGGCTTCCTTGAAGGCATCCCAGATAAATGCTCTTGTTGGATAATGTTGTATTTTGACATGATTGGCTCTTTGACAGAAGCTTTGCTCAAAGGCACGCAATTTGAATCCACCAGTTGTTCATGGGAGAAAGGTAGGCAATCTCCTCCCATGCAATTAACTGCCTCTGAAAACCCGCTAAAGTCAGCTGTGGTTCGGCTACAGCTTGATGGTACACAACAACAATTCCAAATTAGAGCAGTATAACACAGTCCCATATTTTTCAAATAATACTTTTAGCTGTCAGTGTGGACATTCTAACTGCTTGGTAAATGGGATCAGAGTCACACTTTCACTGTTGCCGTATTTATCAGAGTTAACAAACCATACTTCTGTATGCTCTACCCAAAGAGATTATCTTTTTAGGAGCAAAAGTAGTTCCAGCGGAAATATACAGAACCACAGAGGAGCAACAGTTTTTAAAATTTTTTAAAAAACCCTCTTGATCAAAAGGAGCACAATCTACCTTTCAAATCAATTATGATTCATAAAAGTACCATGAACAGCAGATCAAACTCTGGGCCTGCCTGAGCCATCCTCGTGATTTCTGCCACGCTCAAGCCCTTTATTGCAGTCCTCCTATCAGTGCATCTCATTGAGGGTCCTCTTTTTTTCCTGACCCTCTCCTTTTCTCAGTGTGCTGTCCTTTTCCAAGCACTGGTACCTCCTGACAGCATGGCCAAAGTATGTGTGAGACAGAGTTTAGCATCTTTACCTCTCAGGAACACCCTGGTTGCATTTCCTCCAGATGTATTTGCTTGTCCTTTTGGAAGTCTGTAGTATATTAACTGCTCTCCACCAGCACAACCATTCAAAGGCATCAGATATTTGTCATTCTTCCTTATCTGTGGTTCATATTGTTCAACTTTCACTTTCTTTCCATTCTTGTAATGCCCTGTTGCTTTCTTCGCAGATGATGTCCTTGATGTCATCCCAGAACTTCTCTGATACTCAGTCATTAGCGTTCACTACATCAAATCTCTTCTCAAAGTGGCTTTTAAATTCAAACAGAATAAACTCAAGGTCATATTTTGGTTCTCCTGGGCTTATTTTGATTTTCTCCAACTTCAATTTAAACTTTCATATGAGTAATTGATGGTCTGTTCCACAACTGGCTCCTGACCTTGGTTTGACTGCTGATATTGAACTTCTCCACTGTCTCCTTCCACATATATAGTCAGTTTGATTCCTGCATGTTCCGTCAATTGACTTCAGTAACTGTTAAAACACCATTTTCTTTTAAGGTGAACAATAAATTAAGTACTTTCTTAAATAGCATGATAACAAATTTCAGAATTGTGCTCCCTCAGTTTGTGTTTACCTAATTTGAGAGTTTTTGATGACAGAGTTTATTGCTGCCCATGCTGGTTTTTTGTGTTTTTTTTTTTCTTTTGTTTTTTAATTTTTTTTATTATTATTAGTTTTAATGAAAATTTACAGAGACTTTGGATTTCCATTCATTCATTGTTGTACTTTTCTCCCTGCCTACCCCTCTCCCCCCAGTACACTCTTCTCTTTGAAAAGTAAAAGAAAAATTCTTTCATTGTTTTACAGTCCCTCTCCTCATGTCCACTCCACTATGCAGCCTTCGTTCTGGACTCCTGTCATGACAATAATCTAATCGCTTATCTCTTTTAAACAGTTTTCTCCCTCATCTGTTTCAATGCAGTATACATTATTATTTATCCCTTATTTCTCAGTCTCCCCCCAGCCCGATGTCAGTCCTATTTTACAACAGTGACACTATGCAGTATGTGTCCTTTTGTAACTGAGATATTTCACTCAGCATAATGTCCTTCAGGGTTACCCATTTTGAGTAATATTGCATGAGTTCCTTGTTTTTCAATGCTGCGTAGTATTCCACTGTGTGAATATACCACAACTTCTCTATCCATCCATTTGTTGATGGACACTTAGGTTGTTTTCAACTCCTTGCTATTGTGAACAAAGCCACCATAAACATGGGTGTGCATATATCCACTTGGGTGGCAGTTATGGTCTCTTTGGGGTATATTTCCAGTAGTGGAATTGCTGGGTCAAATGGTATTTTATTTTGCAACTTTTTGAGAAAGCGCCATACCACCTTCCACAGTGGTTGCACCATTTTACACTCCCACTAACAGTGAATAAGGGTTCCAGTTTCTCCACAACCCCACCAGCATTTGTTGCTTGCTGTTCTGTTAAATTTTGCTATTCTGACTGGGGTCAGATGATATCTCATAGATGTTTTCCATGCTGGTTTTTGTGTTTGGCAATCCTTCTAAAACTATGCTATTATTGTTTAGTGCTTGACCTGAAACACAGGTATGGTCTCAAGCCATTTAAACATTTAAATTAAGGAAATGTTATATGGAGGTTCAGTGGTTAAGCGCTCACCTGCAATTAGAACCCACCACCTTCTCCACAGAAGAAAGATATGGTAGTCTGCTTCCTCAAAGATTACCTCCTCAGCAATCCACTCCTGTACTCCACTCCTGTCTGGTTGCTTTGAGTCAGAGTTGACTTGATGGCAGTAGGTTGGGTTACTTTGGATAGTATCTCTTTCATTTACCCACAGTGCTACTCTAGGAAGTCCTTGTGATATTAGCCTAGGGTGCTTGTGGCTCAGTGGTTAGGAGCTTCTCTTTGGGGAAAAGGCATCATACTAGGAAAGGTGGAGGGTCAGAGAAAGATTCTTAATAAGATGGATTGAAATAATGATTACATCAATGGAGTCAAGTATTTGAGGGATCAGGAGGATGGCACAGGATAGGGCAGTGTTCCAATCTGTTTATAAAATTGTTATGTTGTAGTCACCTCCATAGCACATAACGGCATGGTAGACACCTCGTATGATTCCCCATCAGTGTCCTCAAGCAAAGTCACTGAAGCTTGCCTGTTGCTGTGAAGCTGAGGGGAGTTTCCAGGCTAAGGCAGAGTACGAAAAAAATAACAAATGACCTATATCTGAAAATCAGCCGCAACAGTAGCCAGATCCCTTTGTACATGGTAATCAGCATGATTTAATAGTAAGTAGTGAAACCTAGTAGTAAGGAGTTGTGCTGCCAACCCAAAGGCAGAATGTTCAAATCCACCATCTACTCCACAGGATGGCAATCTCCACAGATGGGCAATCTTCTCCTTTGTAAATAACTGCCTCTGAAAACCTGCCAGAGGATCAGCTACAGGTCGGTTCCAACTAGATGACGTGTAATGACAACAAGAAGACTAAGCTATTTTGTCCCAGTTTTCTGGATTCCAGATTATCTACCTAGTACACCTATCTCAGTGAGGATTTAGTCATTGAAAGTTGCTTGTCAGGTGACTGTTATAATCAGACCTAGAAAAAGGTTGCTGTTTTTAATCCTCATCTTTGCATGTTTATGAATGGAATTTCACTAATTGACTTGTGTCAAATAGGATTGGATCCCAAGGGGATAAATTGATAGTGAAATTCAAGGGAATGAATAATGATATGTGGCATACTTTATTAATTCATTAGTGAAAAATAGAACTTCAACAGAACTGTTTGGCAGATAAAAATACTCTCCCAGCTAGTTCATGAGTTCTTTTTTTATGTCATTGCTGGAAATAGAGCCATAAATTATTGATCTCCGGCTCTCTTATGATTCCTACCAACCAGACTACCAACTTTCTATTTCAATTCTAATTATTGAATATAATGGAAACAATGAATTTTTTTCTATCATCTAGTTTGATTTTTGAAACAATAATGGTAATATGATAGGACACCTGTGATTGCTATTTCACAGATTAGAAAATTGAGGATAGAGCCTTACTGCTAGTAACAAAGTTATTTCTTAAATTAACAGTTTTCTAAAAAATATAATTTATAAAAAAAGATAAAAGAAACCCAAACTATAATTTTGTTTCTCCAATTTAAAAATGCCTCTTCTTTTGTTTTTCCCCCTTAGCTTAACATTGTACTTTAAAGAAAGGCAATTTTAGATTAATTGCATTTAGAGTATACATTTTCATTTTGTAATTTCACAGAAGAAAGATGGATAATCTCTCACACTGTTTACAACCTCTGAAAACCTACTAGAGGGTCAGCTCTGAGTTGGTTCCAACTTGACAGCAATGAGTGAGAATATTGAACAATAACATTAATATCACATGAAGCAAAATACTCCTTAAGATCATTCAAAACGCATCAGAACAGCACATAGATAGAGCATTGCAAGATGTTCCAACTGGATTTAGAAGAGGCTTTTGCACCAGGGGTATCATTGCTGGTGTCAGATGATTCCAGGCTGAAAGCAAAGGCTACCAGAAGAATGTTTATTTATGCTTTGTGGATTATTCAAAGGCATTTGACTGCATGGATTATAACAAATTAAGGCTAATGTTAAGAAGATTGGGAATTCCAGAGCACTTAACTGTGCTGGTGTGAAACCTATACCTAGACTAAGAAGCTCTTATGCAAACAGAGCAGGAGAACACTGCATAGCTTGAAATAAGGAAAGGTATGCATCAGAGTTGTATCCTTTCTCCATACCTATTTAATCTGTATGCTGAGAAGATTATTTAAGAAGCTGGACTCTGAAGAAGGATGTAGGGTCAAGATCGGAGGAATATTCATCAGTAACCTTCATTGCTCAGATGACACAACATTGCGTGTGAGGAGGATTTGAATATCAAAGACTGCAGCCTTCAATATGGATTTCATCTCAATGTCAAGAAAATAAAAATTGACCACTGGACTTGATAGGCAATATCATGATAGGTGAAGAAAAGGTTAAAACTGTCAACAACTTCATTTTCTTTGGATCCACAGTCCATATACTTAGTACCAGCAGTAGGGAGTTGTATTGCACTGAGAAAGTCTGAAGTCAAGGACCTCACCAAATTATTGAGGAGTAGTGATGTCAGTTTGAGGACTAAGGTGCATCTGATTAAGGACATGGTCTTTTCAAATTACTTGCTGTACCTCTGAGAGCTGTTTAGTGACTACAGTGAAAGAATAAAAATTGATACCTTTGAATTGTGTTGGAGAAGAGTGCTGAATATCCCATAGATTGCCAAAAGTACAAATGGTTATGTCTTGGAGAAATTGTAGCCAGAATGCTCCTTGGAGGTGGTAAAGGTCTCACATACTTTGGGCATGTTGCTTGGACAGGAATACCTAGCTTAGAAAGGTGGAGAGAGGCTACAGTTCCTTACTATAAGGACCTTTCCAAAGCTGCCTGAGTGGCCTCACAGTATGGCAGCTGTCTTCTCACTTACCCAAGAGCAGGCAAAATGGGAATGGGAATGTTTTTCCAGAAGTCACCCTCTTCCCCTACCCCACCCTACCCCCGCCCCAAAGTCACACTTTTTTTACAGGATCCTTTTGGTTATTCAGGTCAGTCTATTGGTCTGAATACCAAGAGGAAAGATTTACTACTGGAGACTATTACAGAAGCTAGTGATCACAAGGCCATTGTCCACTTTATAATAAACTTGTACCAAATGATGTAATTTCATATTCTATGAGGCTTTTTCATTACATTCTTCCTTTGGAGAGTCCTGAGCAGAGTCACAGAAGAGGATTTTGTGCTGGACCGGGATTACTGTGCTGTTTCAGGGCCCTTCTTGTGCTCATTGCCCTGCGTGCTGCTGCCCTGTTCGGAAGCCCTTTTCTTGCTGAACGTCTTTCCCTCTTTTTCTTAACCTAGCACAGTTTCCCAGCACTGTGGGTCTGTGTGGGCGGTTGCTACTTTGTGAGAGGCAGTTGGTATTTTGAATTCTCCAGTAATTATTTCTGAAGAGATGCACATCATGGTGGTTTGGCAGCAACAAACTGAAGCTGCACAATTACAGATCTCTGCACGGTTAGGATCACGTGCTCCTTCTCCCCACACTCTTCGTGCTGGAATGGTTTGGGAATGGAAAAATCCGTGAGGACGGTCTCCTATGATTTCTGCCCGTGGTGGGGGATTTAAGATCCAGCCTCAGACAAATCTGGTGTTTCAAATCCCTCAAGCATCTCATGAGTGGGAAGACATACTCTTTGTTGGACAGCTTAGCTGGGGAAAGCCTTGGCTTCCTGGTGGGTGGACATTTCCTGGTTATTGTGCCCCACCCTCTTGCTTTGTGATCAGAGGTCCTCAGAGGATAGATTTTGGGTTCCCAGATAAACTAGTGTAAGGCCCTGTTTTGGGAATGTGGTTGCTTTCTTCATTCTTAGCATTTTTGGTTTACTAAATGGTCTTCCAGGCTCTTTTCTTTCCCTTTGTAGTCTATATTTTAGAGTGAACATATCTCAGGAGTTAGACGCTTATCTCATGAGAACAGCTTGATGTGGCTCTGCCTCTTGAAAAAGCTGTTAAACTTGCTTTTCCCTTAGCTCCTGGATGTTTTTGTTTGATGGGGTTGTTGGGTTGTTTTTTGGTTGTTTTTTTTTTAGAGGCAGGAAGGCAGAGGTTTGAACAGTTGTAACATTTTCTCTGTCACTGTGTGTAGGAATGTGTTGGTAATAGTGATATTTTTCTGTTTGGGATGGCAAGATCTCTTAAAATTAATTTTGACATGCCTGAGACAATATTTTGGCTTTCCTGCCTTGGCTTACCCACTTGGAACCCCCTTCTTCACTCCTATACTTCTGGGTGGCCTGGGCCCCCATTACTTATCCTGAGAAATGTGAATTCTGCAGCCCACACCCTGAGATCTATACCCAGCAATTCTGGCAAAGACCTTCCTGTAAGGTTGTGTTCTGTTTCCTCCCACACACAGTACATTGTGTCTACTTCTGCTCTATTTTAGAGCTGATGCCACTGGCTGAGTGGCCAAGAGGAGACATATATAACACATATTTCAGGAAGAATCAGAGTCTGGGAACTCAGAGACAAGTGGGTAGGGGGGAGTCTTGGAACGCTGGATGTTTGCTTTAGTGTTAATATGTACCTTATTAGCAGTCTCCTCAGGACAGACCTCTTTAGCTGAAAGGGAAAGCCCACGACTCAAACATGGGAGGGTTGTAAGTGGGAGAGCAAAGTGAAGGCATTCATTTAAAAGAGTGGGGCCGTCACAAAGAAAGGGTCAAGTGGAAGAAAAGCAAGTATAAATCCATTCGGCTGTTGGTACTGCACTGCAGAGCTCTGTCATTCACTGCTCTTTCATATATCATGTATCTACATCATTCGTATACTCTTTCTGTACTAAAAAAAATCAGGAGAGGAGGGACTCTTGTGTATCAGGCCATTCATTCACTTGCTGGTGGACAGTGACTGAACATTGTCTCTGCTTCTGGGATACAAGCAGAAACAGCAAAGCCATGTTTTTCTTCTTCTTAAGCCGTGTTTCCCAGGCTTCTTGGCATCCCCAGGTCTTAGCAGCAAAAACAGGAACTGCACGAGAGGACTGGAAGAAGTCAAATATTAACATTTTTTTTTAAAAAGCAACAAAACCCAAACAGCCTTTCTCCCACAACACAAAAAGCCTGTCAGCCTGACACTTGCCAGATCTCTAGGATGGTTCATACCCTGGCGAGATCTGTTGTGGGAAGTTGATGTCATTTTTCTCACCTCCCTCTGTAAATAGAATTTATCTAGCACATTGTGGGCTTCCTTAAGAAGTTAAAAATCCCAAAGGGACGGGATGGTGAGACCTACCACCTCCTTCAAGCGTGTGCTGCTACAAGTGACACATACAAGACACTATTTAAAGTTCTTTCTGAAAATGTACGTCTATGGGATGTAGTACAACATTTTGTTAGAAATTGTGGAGCACTGCTCATCTGAGTCTCCATTGTCTCTTTTTAAGAAAACAGTGAATTTCTTGAAATGCAGTTCATACGCCATGTAATTCATTTCTTTGATTTGTAGTTTGGTGATTTTTAGTATTTTCAGAGTTTTGAAGCCATCATCATCACACTCTCTTTTTAGACCATTTTTTATCATCCCTGAAAGAACCCTGTACATATTCATAATCATTCTCCAGTTATTGTTGTTGTTAGGTGACATATGACTACGGCTATGAACAATAGATCTGAACATTTCTAATAAAATGCACTACATCCCATAGACGTACATGTCAGAAAGTGTTTTAAATAGTGTCTTGGATGCATCACTTATAGTGGCAACGTGCTTGAAGGAGGTGGAAGTCTCCTTATCACATCCGTTTGGGATTTTTAATAGATCTGAAACTTGCCCTACCTTGTACCATTTTTACAATCTCTGTCATGCTGAGCCCATTGTAGAAGTCACTGTGTTAGTCCATCTCATGGAAAGTCACTCTTATTTCACCGACTATTCCATGTTTCCCAGCATGATGTCTTTCTCCAAGGATTGGTTCCTTCTGAGAACATGTCCAAAGTAAAAGGGGCAAAGTTTCACCATCCTTGCCTCTAAGGAGCACTCTGGGTAAACTTCATCCAGGACAGACTTTTTTGTTGTACTTTTGGCAGTTTATGGTATATTAAGCACTCTTTGCTAACACCACAGTTCAAAGAAATCAATTCTTCAGTCTTCTTTATTTATTGTCCAACTTTCAGAGGCATACAAACTGTTGAAATGAACATAGCTTGGATCAGGTGCCTGTAGTCTTTAAACTGGCACTTTGTTCTTTAGCACTTTGGAGAGGTCCTTGACTGCACACTTCTCCCATGCAGCGCATCTTTTGTTTTCTTGACTGCTGTTACCAAGGGTGCATATTATGGACACAATAAAATGAAATCATTGACAATACCAATTTTTTCTCCATCTGTATGATTTTGCCTATTGATCCAGTGATGAGGATTTTTGTTTTCTTTATGGTGATATACAATCAATATTAAAGGCTGTAGTCTTTGATCTTCTGCAATAAGTGCTTAAAGTTATGCTTCATCTGCATAATACCAGTTGTTAATGAGTCTTTTTGATCTTGACTCCCCATTCTTCATAAAGTTCAGTTTGTAGAATGATTTGCTCAGCATACATAACAGATTGAATAGATAGGGAGAAAAGATCCCTTCCACACACTTTTCCTGGTTTTAAATCATGTAGTATTCCCTTGCTCTGTTCGGACTACAGCTTCTTGGTCTATGTATAGGTTTTGCATGAGCGCAGTTAAGTTCTCTAGTTCCCATTGTTCACAATATCTGCCATATTTGGTTATGAACCATGCAGTCATGCCTTTGTATAATCAAGAAAACATCTTTGTGATATTCTCAGCTTTCAGCCAGGATTCATCTAACATCAGCAGTGATACCCCTGTGCCACAGCCTTTTCTGAATCCAGATTGAATTTCTGTAGAGCTTTGTTGATGTGCTGTTTCAGCCATTTTTTAAAAAAATAATCTTCAGCAAGCTTTTAACTTGCATGTGATACATAATTTCCACATTCTGTTTTATGCCAGTGGGAATGACAATGAATATGAATATCTTCTTCTGTTTTGTGTCTCAATAGATTTGCTTATTCTGGATATTTCATTAAAGTAGATCATATATTACTTATATGATCTT
Organism: Elephantulus edwardii; assembly: GCF_000299155.1. Classification (NCBI taxonomy): domain Eukaryota; kingdom Metazoa; phylum Chordata; class Mammalia; order Macroscelidea; family Macroscelididae; genus Elephantulus; species Elephantulus edwardii. Next base: position 1,981,136 of record NW_006400029.1, on the reverse strand, counting down.
ATATGATTTATATTACTCATATATTACTTATTCATATATTACTTATATGGTCTTTTGTGATTGACTTTGTTCACTTACTATGCTTTCAAGGTTCGTCTATGTTGTTGTTGTTGTGTGCCGTTGAATCACTTATAGTAACCCTATGGATAGCCTGAAACCTCTTCTGTCCTGTGCCAGCTTTACTATCTCCGACACATTTACCCTTATTACTCCAGACTGAATTAATCCATCTCTTCTCTGCTTAGTGAAATAATATCCCATTATATAGATAAATCACATTTTGGATTTCCATTTCTTTTTTTTTTTTTGGATTTCCATTTCTTGATAAATATTTTCGTTATTTCCCCTTTTTAGATTTTAATGACTAATGCTGCTATGAACATTCATATATATATATATATATATATATATATTTATAAAGGAGTGGGATGGCAACTCTGAGGGACCTCCCATGACATCATCTGTTGGGACTTGCACTACTAGCCCAAAGGCCAAGCCTCTGGTTTGAATCCACCAGTGGTTCAATGGGGAAAAGATGAGCAATCTCCTGTGTAGTTTACAGCCTCAGAGACTCCGGGGAGGGTCAGCTGTGAGTCAGTCTGACCTGAGATCAGCAAATGAGTGATGATATCTCTCGGTTTAGCATTTTGAGAAATTGCCAACAAGTTTTCCAAAGCGACTGCCCCATTTAACATTCCTTCCCCTAGTAGATGAGGGTTCTGATTTCTACAAATCTTCACCAGGACTTGTTATTATCTTCTTCTTAAAAACAAAACAAAAAACCCAAACAAACAAAAACCTTTTTATTGTGATTTGAATGAAAGTTTATAGAGCAAATTCCTTTTCAAAGGTCCTGTCCTTCTGTGTGCTGAGATTGATTACAGTCACATTGTAACAACACTCCTGTGTTTTTCATTTCTCCTATCATTTGCTGTTTTCTAATTTGAGTAAACTCTACCTTTTGATTTTTTTATATGATCGCTTGTTCTCAGGAGTTTATTTCTCCCTGGAGGTTTTTTGTTTGTGGTTTGGTTTTTTTTTTTTGGCTGAGTACAGTGTACTTTATTGATGGTACATGACAAGATGTATTCTCCAAGCCCCTCCCCTTTCTCAGGGGGATTTGATGGAAACTTGTGTCAA
>NW_006400029.1:1970975-1979381 GCF_000299155.1 Elephantulus edwardii | reverse complement strand
AATGCCAAAGTTGTCATGGATGACCTTGGCCAGGGGAGCCAAGCAGTTGGTGGTGCAGGAGGCATTGCTGACAATCTTGAGAGAGCTGTCATACTTTTCATGGTTCACACCCATTACAAACATGGGGGCATTGGCAGAGGGAGCAGAGATGATTACCTGTTTGGCACTACCCTTCAAGTGAGCCCCAGCCTTCTCCAAGGTTGTGAAGACATCAGTGGACTCCACAACATACTCAGCACCAGCATCACCCCACTTGATGTTGGCGGGATCTCGCTCCTGGAAGACAGTGATGGCTTTCCCACTGATGAGCAGCTTCCCATTCTCAGCCTTGACAGTGCCATTGAACTTGTCATGGGTGAAATCATATTGGAACATATAGACTATGTAGTTGAGGTCAATGAAGGGATTTGCCAGCGTTAAAGCAGCCCTGGTGACCAGGCACCCAATGTGGCCAAATTCATTTACTCCAACATTCACCATCATGTCTCAGGAATGCAGCTGAGGCTGCACAAGATGAGAGGGCAATCTGGATTGACGAGGAGCAGAGAGCTTCCCTGGTGTTATTGATCCCTTTATAAACCTGTTTACTGTTTGACTGGAGTTGAGTCATGCGGGGTGATTTGTGTTCCATGCTTGAGAGGTGACAAAGGGTCATAGTCTTAGGGATACCATCTGTCTCTATCAGATGATTGGGCCTATTCTTCTTTCTGATTTGGGGTTTTGTGCAATATCCTTTTCCCACTCTAACCAGGGAGCTTCTATTGTGGTCTCTTTCAGAGCTGTCAGCTGCAGTCACCAGGCACCATCTAGTTTTTCTGGTCTCAAGGTTGTGGATACTGAATTCATGTAGTCCATTAGGCCAATGGTCTTTACTTTTCTTTGCCCTTTTTTGATCCAAACTTGTAGAGACCAGCCATTGCCTTTTGGTTGGCTATTTGTAAGCATTTAAGTCTCCTTCATTACTCACCAAAGAAGGACATAGAACATTCTTTGTAGACTGTGTTATGGCAATTGACCTTTATAACCCCTGGGAGTACAGTCCTGAGCTTCCAGGACCAGGAACTCATTCCCTCAAGGCAAGTCGTTGTGGTGGTGGTGGTGGTGGTGGTGGTGTCGTATACTGGAGAGTTGGAACAGACCCATGGCTGACCCTCCAGAAGATTTTCAGAGGCAGTTAATCGGGCGAGAGGAGATTGCCCATCCTTCTCCCGTGGAGCAGCTGGTGGCCTCGAACCGTGTACTTCCAGGACTGCAGCACAGCTTCTTGCCACTAGGCCACCAGTGCTCCCTCAAGGTAGGGGTTATGGCTAAGAAAATTAATTCACTGTCATCAAGGTCATTCTAGTTCATAGCGATCCTCCATTAGTTTTCTCAGACTATAAATCTTTAAGGGAAGAGGTGGATCAGAACTCATGACCTTAGGGTTAGCAACCTGGCAGTATTACACCCTATTCCACCAGGACTCTGATAGTTACGAAGTATTCATTGTTCTTTTCTGTCCTTTTGAAGAGAACCATCACAGTAGGTGTGAAGTTGTATCTTATTATATTTTTATTTGTAGTGAAACTGCCTCACATACTTAGAGCATGGTCTTGGGAGGAGCCAGTCCTTGGAAAAGGACTTCATGCTTGGAAAGGTAGGAAGGTCAGCAAAGGAGGGCAAAACTCTGAACAAATGGATTGACAAGGTGACTTTAACAGTGGACCCAAGTGTACCAGAGATGATGAGTTTGGCACTAGATAGAGTAGGGTTCATAGAGTCTCTATTAATCTTCGTCAGCTTGAAGGCATGTAACAACAGTGGTTAAGAAGCTCTGATAGCATAATAGATAGTGTACTGATCTATTAATCTTATCATAGGACTATTCTCTGTATATGATCACCAAGAAAATGTCTCCAATGCACTCCTTAAATTTGGGTTCTTCCTCCTAGTAAGTAAGAATAACAAAGGAGGAGTTCAGGCTTTTCTGTGCAAGCAAAGAAAACTATGAATTAACAAAAGCACTTGGTAAAGGAAGACAAGGTACCACTAGCCTATGGCTCATGGAACAGAAGAGGAGGTGATTGTTTTAAAGGCTCTTTAGGCAAGGAAATTATAGCATGTTTATTCATAGAGAGTGAGGTTTTAAGAATTAGCCTACTAAAAGGAAAAGATCATTATGTTTATTTTGTAAAGGAGGAGAGGATCAGGGCATCCATCTGGAATTGGCCCATGTGGGAGGGATTAGGATAACTAAGCACATTCAAAGGAAGCTCTGGTGGCCTAGATAAGTACCTGTGCTGTAGTCTCCAAGGCACAGGGTTGAAATCCTCCAGCTGCTCCATGCAAGAAGGACGGGCCGTCTCCTCCCATGTAATTTACTGCCTCTGAAAAACAGCTGGAGGGTCAGCTATGGGTCTTTTCTAACTTGACAGCACATAATAGCAACAACAATCACATTCACAGATCTTTCAGTATGGTGGTCACTGGAAGTACTCTCTGGATCTTGTGAGGAGCAAGATTAAGATGGTTGAGATGGGGGTTGAAGGAAGACAGAGAAAAAGGGGAGGAATGATGTATACTGCATATGATTAGGATATTGTCATGACAGGAGACCAGAGAGAAGGCTGCATAGTGCAGTGGACCTGGGGGAAGGGACTGCATAGCAATGAAAGAGTTTTTCTTTTACTCATCAAGGAGAAAAGTGAATTGGGAGTGGGCAGGGAAAAAATTGCAACAATGAATGACTGGAAACCCTAAGTCTCTGTAAACTTTCATTAAAATAAAAAAAAATTTTTGGTTAAGATGATGAAGATGGCGGAACGTGTGTGTGTGTGTGTGTGTGTGTGTGTGTGTGTGTGTGTGTAAAGATAGACATCTATAGGTGAGGTTCTTGGTCATCATGAAATGTACCCTTTTAAAATATCTGCTTTTTACATGGGGAGAAAGCTGCGTTGCAGTCCTGAAGGCACCTCTGTCCAACCCACCAGATGCTTCACAGGAGAAAGATGGGTAATCGCCTCTCAATTTACTGCCTCTGAAAACTCGCAGTAAGGTCAGCTGTTGGCCGTTTCTGACCTGATGATGATGATGATGGTACACAGCAACAACTAGGTCATATAAGAGTCGCTCTCATGGCATGTGGTTGTCAAGAGGGAGCACTAGGAGGCGCCTCTGCTACTTACGTTTTCAGATCTGTTGTTCATAGGGTCCCTTGAGTCATGTAGTTGACCTGATTGCACCTGACAGCAGACTACGTTTTTTTAGAGTGTGTTCTTGGGCCTGGTGATGCCTGCAATAGCTCAATGCTTACTTTTCTGAGCAATCTCAAGGGAAAAATAACCCAGCACATCATGTAAGGAGGAAAAATAAATTCTGTGATTCAGAGCAAGCTTAGCAGTAGTTCAGTTGCAGTTTAAAGCAGCTAATATTGTCTTTCTTATTCAATGAGAAGGCCTTCTTTAGTAGAAGGTCAGAAGCTCTTATTTTGTTAATAGAAGCATGGGTGAGGCTCCTATTATTGCAGGGTGGAGGGAAACAACAGTTAAAGATTTAAACTTGATAAGGAAGTTTTTTTCAAAATTGTCTTTCTAGACTAAAAGGGCACTTTTAAAAATATTGTTAAAGAAAGCAGTAGAGTTTTATTATTAATCACTTTCTTATCTGTTGGAGTCTAAAGGGCAGGAGTCAGTAGTCAGTCACAGCCTTAGAAACCCAATAGAGGATCACTATGGGTTGAAATCTACATATGACTGTGACAATGAGTAACACAGTTAATGAGGAACCATGATAGTACAGTGGTTAAAGTACTTGGCTGCTACTAGAAGGTCAGCAGTTCAAACCTACCAGCTGTTTCACAGAAGAAAGATTTTGCTTCTGTATGTAAAGATTTCCACCCTTGAAAATGCCATGGAACAGTTCTATTCCCTCTGTCCTGGATGGTTGCTGAGTTAGAATTGATTCCACAGCAGTGAATTTGGTTTAGTAGTTTGTAATAGTGTACATTTTTTAATGTCTCTATTGGCTACTTGTCTACCTTTTGAGTTGTAAGAGCTCTTTATATACTCTGATGCAAACCCAGCATCATACACAATTTCAGCTATTTCCTTACATTCTTCTTATTGTCTTTTCCCTTTCTTAGTGGTTCCACTAGAAGTACTACAGTTAATCATAGGTGCATACAGTTTGGTGGGGGGAGTGGAGGGATGAAGGAAATGGGGGAAAATAATGTATTTGAACTTTGTTAATAAACCAGTATAAAATTTAAAAGAAGTTCAGGTTCATTTTCTTTTGTGTTTTGTTGGGTTTTTTTCTTCATGCTTTGGGGTAAAAAAGATTTACTTCTGTCTTTTCTTAAAGAATTTTATTGTTATTTGTTATTGTGTGCCATTGAGTTAGAACTAACTCATAGCTGACTCTTCAGTGTGTTTTCAGAGGCAGTAAACCACACAGGAGAAGGTTGCCCATCCTTTTCCTTCACAGCAACTAGTCGATTTGAACCATGTACCTTTAAGTTGGCCATACAGCTCCTTACAAATAGGCCACCAGAACTTTATTGTTTGAGCTCATAAATTTAGGACTCTGATCCATTTCAAGTTAATTTTTGTATAAGATATGAAGTGACCCAGCTTCTTTTGCAGAAGGATATCAGTTGTTCCACATAATTTTTTCAAGACTTCCCCTCCCCATTAAAAATTGAGTTGGCACACTTGTGAAAAGGAATTCACCTAAATGCTGATATTTAGACTTTCAATTATATTTTATTGATCTTTATGTCTTTCCTTTGCCAGTACTAGACTTGCTTAATTGCTGTAGCTTTGTAAAAAACACAGTATTGCTGAACTCATTTATTAGTTGTAATAATGTTTGGTAAATTTGAGTTTTCTATATACAAGATCATGTTGGTTTTTGCACTGGATGTAAGGCCAAGGACTCAATAAAGGGACTAGAGAACACTAAAGAAGCTTTTTTAAGAGGTCTTTCTGGGTGGGATTCCTTGGTCTGGAGAGAGACAGACCAGAGGAAATCCACACCCTATGGTGGGTTGTGCATGTTTTTATAGTTAGAGTTTTTAGGAAGGGAAGGGAGGATATTCCATTGTGGTTTAGCCAGGTGGCTGAGGTTGTTCACTCCCTTTGTTTACATGCTAATAGTCTTTGAATCCTTCTTTCTCCTCTTTGACCTTGTTCTAGGTCTGACATATATAATACACAAATTGAGAATTTTACATATTTTTCATCCTGGATGCTTCCCTGGCCTTTTCTGCCCCTTGCTAATTATGCTTGCTAGGGAGCTCTTGTGGCTTAAAAGGGAGTTGTGCAGCCATCCTAAAGGCCAGCAGTTCAAGTCCAGCATCTGCTCCACAGAAGAAGGACGGGCATTCTCCTTCCCTGCAATTTACAGTGTACGAAAACCCTGTGGAGGGTCAGCTATGAGTTGATTCTGACATGATGGCACATAGCAACACAACAGCAGTTACTTTCATGAGAACTTTCAGTGTGGTTATAAATAAAAATGGCAAGAATGGGAATCTGTCTTGTTCCTGATCTTGGGGAGAGAACATTCTTTCACTTACTGTCTTGTTACTAAAAACCATTGCCATCAAGTAGACTCTGATTCAAAGCACTATAGACTATGGTTGTATTGTTAGGTGCCATTTAGCAACCCTGTGAATAGGGGATCCACACCCTGCCCTATCCTGTGCCATGCTCACCATTCATCTCCGATATGTTTGAGCCCATTGTTACGGTACCGTTGTCAATCCATCTGGCTGAGGGTCATCCTCTTCTTTGCTGACTTTCACCTTCCCAGGCCTAATGGTTTTTTTCCAGTGACTAGCTCCTCCTAATTACATACCCCAAACATGTGAGATGAAACTTCACCATCCTTGCCCCCAAGGAACTCCCTAGTTGCATATTCTTGAGTGTTTCACTGATATTCATTATCCTGTGGGCATGATGTATTACATTAAATGACCTCAGATATTACACTAACTTTGAATTCCTGGGATCCAAATCTGTACCGTTCTAAAGAAAGATGATCCAATTGAATGTAGAAATTGGAACAATATAACTTATATCACACACAATCAAATGGATTGAGGAATTATGGTACATTCACACCATGGAATACTACACAACACCCAGGAGCAGTGATTTTGTAAATCACTACCTAACTGGGGAGGGACTAGAGAGCATTATGCTGAGTGAACTAACTCTGTCTCATAAGGACAAATACTTTATAAGACCCTTATTGTAGAAATAGATAACTAGTAAACCATGTATGAAGATCTAAGATGAGAAGGGTGGGAGCACGGCGTGAGGATGGGTGAAGGGGGTAATCATAGGGTACAGTTTGATGGGTGAAGGGAGGAGTGGGTTAAGGAAATGGGAAGGATCCAGTGTGAAAAACAATGTATATGAACTTTGTAAGTAAACCAGTATAAAATAAGTGTATTTTTTTTAAAAGTACAGTTTATTCAAAATCATTTTTAAAATGGCTACAACAGTACATTAGCATAGAACCACCAAAAATTCAATCTGGATTCAAGAGAGAGTGGAACAAGGGTTACCATTACCAATGGCAGGTATATCTTGGTTAAAAGCAGAGAATAACAGAAAAAGATGTTTACCTGTGCTTTATTGGCTATGTAAAGGCATTACACAATATGGATTATAACAAATTATGGATAAATTGAGAAGAATGGGCATTCCAGAACATTTAGTCTTGCTCACACAGAAACTGTCATTCAAACAGGTCAAGAAGGATACTGTGTAGTTTAAAATTGGAAAACATATCCATCATGATTGGATCTTTTCACCATACTTATTGCTATCTTTTTTTTTTATCTTTTCTTTTTTATGGAACACTTCTTGCTGATCTTCTCTGTATAGTTCCAATTTTAATATATGTGCTGCCGAAGCGAGCACACTTATTGCTATCTTAATGCTATGGAAATAATCCAAGAAACAGGACTCCATGAAGAGGAGCACTGCTTCAAAGTTGGAGGAAAGCTTCAAAGTTGAAGGAATTCACATTGTGCAGATGACCCAGCCTAAAAAAGACTTGAAGCACTTCACTGAGGATCAGACTTCATGCCTTCAGCATGGATTGTATCACCACATAAAGAAAAATCTACAACAGAACGAACAAGCAGTCATGATGAATAGAGAAAATAAAGATGTTGCGAAGAATTTAACTTGATTTGGATCCACAGTCAATGCCCATGGAAGCAACAGTCAAGAATTCAAATGACTTACTACTTTAAGCAGGTCTGCTGCAAAAGATCTCTTTATTAAAAAGTAAAGATAGTACTTTGAATGAGGTGTGCTTGACCCAAGCTGTGGTATTTTCAATGCATAAAAAAAAGTGGACGATGAAAACATGACCCAAGAAGAACTGACATATTTGAATTATGGCCTTAGTAGAGAATGTGGACTGAACTGCCAAAAGAATCAAATAAGCATCCAGAATGCTCCTTGGAATCAAGGATGTTGTTGTTATGTGCTGTCCAGTTGCCTGCACCTCATAGTGACCCGATGCATAGTAGCTCTGGATCCTGTCCCATCCTGAGCCAATCTCATTGTCTCTGACACACTTGCCTCACATAGTTGAGATAGGTTATCAGGAGGGACCAGCACCTAGAGAAGGGCATAGTAGTTGGTTAAATGGAGAGTTGGAGTGGTGGGGGAAGAGAAAGATGGATTGATAACAGTGACTGCCAGAATAGGATGGAACATGCTGTTATGAAGATGGCATAGGACAAGGGACCTTTCATCCTCTTATCTGCTTGACCGCATCTAACAACAAGAAGACAGAGCAAGTGCTGATAAGATTCCAGATGTGACCAGATGCTCTGCCGGGGAAGGAGGGACAGTCTCCTCCTGTACCAGTCAGATCTGATTTGACAGTACACTCACACAAAAATAATAAAATAAAATAAAATAAAAATATTCCAGATGTGTTAAGGCGAAGCACCGAGCGCAGAGGAACATGAGTGCACTGAGTGCACGTATTCACTCTGTATGTTAGAATTGCTGGGAGATAGGCTTACTTTTTAATTAATTAATATACTGTTCTCAATGATACCAAAGGAGCACATTTTACCATTGGGAAATGGTTAAATAAATATGGTACTGGAGTTAATATGATTTAGATGTCCAGTAGCATCCTGAGAAGACTGCTCTAATCTAGTTCAGTGAGCACTACTCACATAAACAGTAATTTAAAATACAACTGCCTATATATTTTTTTCCAATTAGATAAGGCCTTATACCATGCACACTATTGTTCACCTTGCTTTTCTCACTTCTTTTTTTTAATATTTTTTTTTATTGGGAAAAACATATTGGGGGTACAAGGAGGTGAGGGTTGGGGGCAGAAGGGTGAGGATGGGCCAGGATGCAGTTGCAGAGCTGCACAGTTTGG
>NW_006400029.1:1935961-1969970 GCF_000299155.1 Elephantulus edwardii | reverse complement strand
AGTGGGCAACGAGCTTAAAGCCCCTGATGGCTCTGGGCGCTGACTCTCACCAGTGGCTATGGATGAAGTCACAGGCAATTTTCAGCCAGCGCCGGCTTTTCTCACTTCTTATGTCTTAGAAATCTTCCCATTTTTTCTCTACTTTACCCTTTAGCATCCATATAATATTCCATTATAATGTTACACTATAAATTATCGACCATTCTCTTACCAGTATCTTCAAACAGCACAAAACAGTGTGTGGAAACCAACAGTACAGTGAACTTTCTCATTCTTGTATGTGTTATGCTTGACCTTCTTCGCTAACATGTTGTTATGTGCCGTCGAGTCGCTTGCAACTCATAACGACCCTATGTACAGTAACAGCCCTAAACCCTGCTCTGTCCTGTGCCAATTGCACTATCTTTGATACACCCATCTCAATTACCCCAGTCACTGAATCAATCCACCTCATAGAGGGCCTTCCCCTCCTGTGCTGTCCCTCCACCCTCCCAAGCATGATGTCCCTCTCCAAGGACCGGTCCCTCCTTACAACATGTCCAAAGTATGTCAGACAAAGCCTCAGAATCCTTGCCTCCAAGGAGCCGCCCAGTTTAACCCTCTCCGGGATGAATCTGTTTGCTTTCCTAGCAGTCCATGGTACCCTCAATACTCTTCTCCAGCACCACAATTCTCGTTCTATCCTCTCTAGTCATTGTCCGACTCTCTGATGCATAACAAGTGATTGCAAAGACCATGGCCTGTATCAGGCGCACCTTAGTCTCCAGAGAAACACCATTGCTCTTCAGGACTTTGGAGAGGTCCCTAACAGCAGACTTTCACATGGCAATGTGCCTTTTTAATTTCCTGGCTGCTGGTGCCAAGAGTGTTGACTGTGGAGCCAAGCAAACTAAAGCTGTGAACAGTCTCAATCTCTTCACCATCCATCCTGATGTGCCAGTTGGCCCAGTGGTAAGAATCTTTGTCTTCTTGACATTGAGCCTCAATCCATATTGGAAGCTCCAGTCCTTGACCCCTTGCAGCAAGTGCTTCAGGTCCTCCTCAGTTTCAGCAAGCAGGGTTGTGTCATCTGCATAACGCAGATTGTTGATAGATCTTCCACCAATCCTGACCCCACATTTCTCCTCATAGAGCCCAGCCTCCCAGGTAATCTGTTCTGCATACAGGTTGAAAAGGTATGGAGACAGGACACATCCCTGGCGTATGCTCTTCCCAATTTTGAACCATGCAGTGTTTCCTTGCTCTGTTCTGACAACTGCCTCTTGGTCCAAGAATAGGTTTTGCATTAGCACAATCAAGTTTTCTGGGATTCCATAGGGAAAATAAATTCCTAGCAGTAGAATTGCTGAGTTTCAGGGTCTGTTTATTGTTAGTATTGGTAGGCATTGCTCACTCATCCTCCTGAAATTCCCATTATACACATTTGACTATGGGTGAGAGCGCCTGCTTGCCCCTTCCCTAGCCACTGTTGCTAGGCGCCACCAATGTCTAAATGTTTACAAATCTGATGTCTTAAACATGGTTTCCAATTACTCAACTATGTCAAAGTGAGTGAGCATGTTTCCATGTTGTTATTAGGTGCCATCAAGTATGGTACAACTGATAGCGACCCTGTGAACAAAAGATCTGAAACAAGTCCTGACCTGTGCCATCCTCATACTTCTTTACACACAAGAGCCCTTTGCAGCAGTCACCCTGTCGGTCCACCTGGTTGAGAGTCTTCCTCTCTTTCGCTGACCCTCCACCCTTCCCAACATCATGTCCCTCTCCACGGAATAGCATCTCCTAGCAACATGCCCAAAGTACGTCATCATTCTTGCCTCCAAAGAGCCCTCTGAAGACATATCTATTCATCTTGCTGGTTATCCCTGGAATGTTCAGTGCTCTTCTCCCACTCCACAGCCCAAAGGCATCAATTCTTTCTCTTTCATCCTTATTCATTGTCCAGGCCTCGGATGCATAGCTAGTAATTGGAAAGACCATGGCCTGAATCAGACGCACCTTAGTTCTCAAGCGACTCACTTGTTGTTGCTGTTGTTAAGTGTCGTCGAGTCATAGACGACTCATAGCAACTCTAAGAACGAAACACCTGAACAGTTGTATAACTTTCGTTGTTTCTCCCCATTCATAGAGTTTCCAGAGGCAAGCTATTTCAGAAGTGGATGCCACTCCTGCTTCCAAGCATGTTTTAATTGGGAAGCTCCATCAAACACTGTCCACCATGGGTAACCATTATCACATTTGACACATCGGTGTCACAGTGTTTAGCAATAATTTGGAAAGGTCCTTAACTGCAGATTTTCTCATTGCAATGTGTCTCTTTATTTCCTTACTGCTGGTACCAAAGGTGTTAATGGTGGATCCAAGCAAGATGAAGCTGTTGACAGTTTCAGTCTCCTCTCTATCCATCATGACACTGCCTACATGTTTTTCATACTTTCTGGTAATTTTTTAAAAAAAGATTATTTGCTTGGTGTCTCTTTAGTCTGTAGAAATAAACTTCAGTTGTTCTGTGGCAAGACAGGCGCAGCGGCAAAGCGTTCTTCAAGAAGGCAAGTAGGGAGCAGGATTTAAGGGCAGATCAGGACTACCTCTGATTTGCAAAGTCCTAAGACATGAGACTCTCTGAGTTCTCTCTGTCTTCTTTGGATGACATGGATTTTTGTGAAACCTTCAGCCACCTGGTGTGGTAGTGACTTCCCTTCTCCTTCCTCACATTGTTCTCACACTTTCTGCCAGATCTTCATGTTGGCTTGTTTGGGGCCATTTATCTGGTATTCAGAGGAGAGGTTTCCTGTGCAGCTGTTGTGTGAGCTTGATAACCTGTTCCTCACAATGTCTGACATACAAATGAGGCCAAATTGAGACAGTTCACCAGGCAGGCTAGTCATCTGGCTCGCCTTTCAAATCAGTGTTCTTTACATAATCTGTGTTGTTTAGGGAAGGAGCTCCAGATGGTATAGACAGTTAACATAGTAGGCAGATAAGCAGAAGATTGGAGATTTGAATCTACTTAGAAACACCTTGGGAGAAAGTCCTGGCATCACCAATTCCAATAACTCAACCATTGAAAATCCCAAAGAGTACACATCCACTTTACACAAATGGGGTCACCATGAAACACATTGGACTCCCTGGCAACTGTGTCTGAGTATTAATTTAAATAGAAGAGAGTTCTGCACTTAGATCCTTCTTACTTGAATTTCTACTGTTTCCTGACTGCATACTGTGCTCTGTATGAAAAACTTCCATAGAAGAAAATAAAGACTCCCTCTGAGAACTGTCTCCGTGTCCCTACCACACCAAGCACACTGTAAGAACCATTCCCTCACCAGTTTACACTTGCAGTGAAGGTCTGTACCCAGTTTTCAGACTGGTGCACTTTGTATAAAATGAAGTGACTAAATTTTGCTTAAACAAAACTATTTGAATTTGTGTTTTAAGGAGTGTGTCCTCTCAGAGATTTAGTCCATGCTTAAAGTTGCTCAGGTATTACTTGTTACACATTCCTTTTGGATATCCTCAGAGGGGACTAAGTTTATTCTTCAATGCTAAGATTTTTTTTTTCTACATCAGTAGCTTTAGAGGTTTTTCAAGGGTACCCTGATCATAAGAGTGGTTAAATGCTTGGCTGCTAATTGAAAAGTGGGCAGTTTGGACTCCCCCAGCAACTCCACAGAGCAAAGATGGGGCAGTCGGCTTCTGTGTAGATTTACAGCCTTGAAAACTCTATGGGCAGTCTCACTCTGTCCTATAAAGTCAGAGTAGATTCAATAACAACTACAGGTTAAGAGTTTGACCAGTATGATGATGAAGGGAGTGATTGGAGTTCTGTCTGTTATACAAAAGATCCCTTTCAAACAAACAAACAAAAAGATCCCTTTCGAGGACTCTAATAGTAATCTCCAAATTAAAAATCTAAGATCAAATTAGTATATGAGGACAGTCTTTTGGAGTTTAAATGCCAGAGCATGACAAAGGCTTTGAGTTTTACCTCTTAGGAAGAAAATTGATACCATCTTTATTTTAGTTTCAGAGCCTTTGTGGACTTTCTGAAAAGTTTATGTAAAAACTGTTACTGGCCTGTTAGTAAAGAGATTTGTTTGCATGAGATTTTGCTTTAAAGATTATTTCTGATCCTTGAATGGCATAAATGGCTTGAATTTATTTGTCTGTTAACCTAAAGGTTGGCAATTCAGACACACCTATCAGTGTCACGGAAGAAAGGCCTGGAGATCTGCTTCTATAGAGATTACAGCCAAAGAAACCCTATGGAGCAGTTCTTTATTTACAGTGGTGCCATGAGTCAGAATCAACCCATTGGCATTGGTGTTTGGTGGTGGTGATTTTGCTTAACAGTGAGGCCTTGTGTCTTAAGCCTTGGATGTGAGAGATCTTTTTGTAGGTTTTGAGGTCAGAAAGAGGCCATTTGTCTCCAAGATAAAGGAGTCCTGCTCAGATTTTGACAAGTCTCTGATTTATAAATCAGGTATTTTTGAAATCTCTAAAGGGACTTCCAAAGCAAACAGAGAGGAGATGGTGGGAATATTTGAAAGAAGCGTGCAGACAGAAAGGTATTTTGAAATATGTTTGTGAGGAATTGAGTATATTTGGAATAAAAAAAAAAAATTTAAAGTGTCATATGCTAGTTTTCCAAAGTGGTTGTTGCTTTATATCCTCTTAAATGATATATGTATGCATGTGTGTATGTTGTTTTGTATGTGTGTATGTATGTATTGTGTAACCCATAGCTGACCCTCCAGCAGGTTTTCCAAGCAGATAATCCCACAGGAGGAGATTGCTCATCTTTCTCCCTCAGAGCAGCTGGTTGATTTCAAACTGCATGCCTTCAGGATTGCAGCACAGCTTCTTACCACTAGGCCACCAGAACACCATATGTAAGAAAACAACTAGTCAAGTAGGCTGTATGGTGTTTTCATGCAGTGTATGTTCAGTATATGTTAGTTGAATACATTTCTCTGAGTTTCAAAAATTATTTTTTTTTAATTTTGTTTTATTTCATTATTTTTTGTGTGTACCATCAAATCAGATCTGACTGATACAGGAGAAGACTGTTCCTCCTTCTCCAGCAGAGCATCTGGTGGATTTGAACCATGTACCTCTGAGATTGCAGTGCAGCTTCTTGCCTCTAGGCCACCAGAGCTTGACTCAAAAATTATTTTGTGATAATGGTATTTTCCCTCTTTTAAGGCTTTGAAGGCTCTCATAACCTGGTATTTTAACCCACCCTATTTTCAGCACATCAAAGTACAAACCAGTGTAAAGCTGTTACCTCAGTTTTTAAAGTTTTACCATATATCTTTTTTAAAAAAACATTTTTAAAGAGGAAGGAGGCCTCTTTTTAAATGAAAATAGTTTTTATACTGAATAAGTATAAAAGGCATCTAGGTTTTAGAGCACCAGTGGGCGCTTGACAAAACCTAGACAAAGAGAAAGGCTGATAATTGAGAGGAAAAGTTCCTTTATCAGCCACAGTGTAGCAGAAGTGGGAATATCGGTCTATTTTTGTATTTCCTCTGTTTTGCTTTGAATTCATCTACTGATCTACTTACTAAACCATCTGGCAGTGCTGTGCTTGTCGGTATTTTTTAAACTCCTCTTTTTCAGTCCAGAGAGGGAACTTTTCAGCACCGAAAAGAAGGCTTTAGGGAATACAGGAGGTTTTTGGTTTTTTGTTTTGTTTTAAATTGTATCTTGCTACTGGTTGAGCTGATTTCAACTTACAGTAACCCCGTAGAACAGAGTAGCACGGCCTCATAGAATTACCAAGGTTGCAAATTGTCATGAAAGCAAGCTGCCACACCCTGTCCCATGGAGTGACTGATAGGTTTGAACTACTGATGTTTTGGTTCATAGCTGGCTGAGTTTTAACAGTTACACTACCAGGACTCCTAGGTAGATTGTACAGCAGTTATTGAGATAATTAAAGAGGGTAGGTAGTTACATAACAGAGTTTTCATGTGAAAACGGCTGGCAAGTGACGCATCTCTGAAATTTGAGTATTTTACTTTTTTGTCTCTATTAAGACAGGAACAACCACTTTTGGATTGTGGTGTGATATGTGATGCTGATATTCTGCTTTAGGGTAATACTAAGTATGTGACTGTGCTTTGGGCAATTCTAAACCAGCAGCTGCTCTGTGGGAGAAAGATGGGCCCTCTCCTCCCATTTAGATACAGCTTCAGAAGCCTGGAAGAGGGCCAGTCCAGATTATCCCAGAGGCATATACCTGTCTATCTACAGTTACTTTTCTCAGTATGTGGGTGAGTCCTGGATGATGCAAATCAAAGTTTACCAGCCCTGAGATCAGAGGCTTGAGTTCACCTAGAGGTATTTTTAAAATTTGCCATTGACAACTATGGAGTCATCATGAGTTAGGGTTAGCTAGTACTGAGACACTTGGTGGGTCATTGTTTAAATACAAATAGAAATCTTACCCAAACTTTCCTTTTTGTGTGAAGTTCTCCTTTCTTGTTTTCTAGTCTCAAACCCTCTAGAACTGGTTTAACTAAATGAACAGTCCTCTCCAGTGTCCCCTCTGCCCTGCCAGCAGGATTTTCTGTGGTGACTGAAGGGTCTAAATCCAGGTGGGACAGAACTGGGCAAATTCATTTACCTGGTATGTGGTCAGGCTGGCCAAGAAATGACTGGGCAGGGAAGCTTCTTGGCCTGAGTTCCTTAGTCTGCCTGGCCAGGCTAAGGGACTGAAGCCAGGTGAGGAGTGTTTCTTTTTCTTCCCCATTTCTCCATGGCAGAATGACATATTTTATGATGTGTCTGATAAAGCTCTATAGCACCCACCCAAACATTGCTTAAACCTCTTGATTCCCAGCAGCCAGGAGCACAAATATCAGTAAAAGGAGAAAACAGAGTGAATATCACATAAGGTCCTTTGATCTGGTTCCACATCTGATACTTTTCCTTTTAGGTGCAGAATGAGGCCAGGCTTGGAGATTTGGGGGATGCAGTAGAATATCACTCTCTTTGAATATTGCCTCTCTTTGTACCATGAGGGCTGTAGGTGTCCAAGGACAGTGGCTGGAGTGGAGCCAGGTTATAACTTCTGTCTTGCCCTCGGATACCTACTCCTTTTCCATTCCTCTTCCCTCCCCAGCCCTCTGGCTGCCTTTCCCTTTCTAGTGTTAGGTAAAAGCAGCTGATGGAGATGGGGAGAAGAGTGGAAAAAGAAAGGGTAGGTAGATGTAGAGGAAGTGGGAAGGCACTAACCAGAAATAAAGAAGATTGGTGAGAACACTAAGTAAGAGTCTCCTAAATTTCCTCTTGGTCTTAAGGATTGATAATGAGGGGATCTGAAGTGACTAGAAATGGAGAATAGTAGAAAGAGAGGAAAAGACCTTGGGTTTTTTCCCTGACAACTGATGTAAAAATAATCCGTTGCCATCAAGTCAGTTCCCACTCATGCTGGCACCATGTGTATCAGACTAGAACTGTAATCCTTGGGGTTTTCAGTGGGTGCTTTTTTTGAAATTAGATTGCCACGTCTTTCTTCTAGATGCTTCTCAATGGGCAGCCCAGCCTGTTAACTGTTTATACCAGTGTTGATAGCACTGTAGCACTTCTCTCATCTCCAGCATAGCTCTTTCTTGTCAGTTATCTCAAGCTAGTAAAGAAAAAGAAAATAAAACAAAGCCAGTAGAGAAAGAATGCAGAGAAAATAAAGTACTGGGACCCAGTGGCCCTATGAATAAGTATTGTGCTATGAATGAGTGTGATGTATTTAGGAGCCAGATAAGATTAGGAGCAAGAAAAGAAAGTGGGAACTTTAAAAAAAAATGTTCTTGTGATTATCTTCCACATAAAAGTAGAATCTTTGTGTTCCTATTACCTAGATTATCAAGATTTTATTATACATAACTTCCATCACTCCACCCTGCTCCTCCTTTTTTTTATAAGTATATTTCAAGCAAGTCTCAGATACCATAGCATAATTTTATTTTTTTTTTGCTTTTGGTTTGGCAGAGCATCTGGTGGATTCAAACTGCATGCCTTTGGGGTTGCAGCACAGCTTCTCTCCACTAGACCTCCCTGGCATAAATATTTAAAATGCCTTTCTGAGGTGCTTGGGCATTTTTACATATAGCTGTGATACTGTTACCAGTAATAATAGTTTTTTAATTTAGAAAGATGGCTAGAATTAGGCTTTATTTTAAATAAGATTAATCCATTTTAAGGACATTTTTAAGAACATCTATAAATACTTTCAAATATGCTAAGATTCAAAGATAAAAGTGTAGAAAGAAAATCATTGCCTGAAATAGTATTTGATATGGCTTTTAAGATAATCACATTCCTGTCTTCAGTCATATCAAATAATCTCAACCCAGTTCTCTTCTCTAAGCTAATTTCCTACTCACCATTTCTACTTGAAAATCCACAAATAGCTCTCAGCATGCCCAAGGCCACACTTACGACCTTTCTCCCTAAAGCCCCCAGCACTGTTGTTAGTATTTCCTGCGTCTTCCTGAGTGACACCCCATCTTCTGGCTGGTACAACCTTATCAGTCATCCTTGATAGCCTCTTGTATCCTCTCTTTTTGTATCTAGCATATCACCAAGTGTTGGGAATTTTGCCTTCTTTTCCCTCTCAAATATTGTCCACTTCACTTCCTATTCATTAGCAGTGCCCCATCGAAGACTCCAGAACAATATTTCAGCAGTTCTGCTTGCTCTGTTTTTACCTCTTTCCAGGCCTTCTTCACACTGCAAATGTAATAAGTTGTTCAGGACATAAACCTGACTACATCCTCACATTTGAGGACTCTTGTTTACTCAAGACCGAAATCCTTAGGGCCTGCAAGTACCTCCCAAGATGAACTCCTTTCTACTTTTCTAGCCTGGATGTTCCCTCCTAGTCATTCAATACTCTGTTTATTTAAATAAATTATTAAGAAATTTTATTAATAACAACAACGATCATTAATGTTTGTATCTCATTAGATTCTGAGCTACAGGCCCAGTCTGTATCTCAGTGTGCCTGTGTTTATATCTATAAGGTGCCCTCGTAGTTAGTGCCTTAATTGAGTTTGTTGGGCTGAGTTTGAACCTTCCCGCCACTCCTCGGGAAAGATAAGCTGTTCACTTCCCCTAGGATTCACAGTCTCAGAAACCCAGCAGAGGATCACCCTGGATTGGCATCCACTCAAAGGAAGTGAGTGTTTTGAGTTTTGCTTTTTATCCCTAGTACCTAGGTGCCTAGCATTGAATCATGCATAAAAATGACTCAAATAGTTGTTGAATAGCTGAGTGAATTAGTGAATGAGGTGGAAACATGAACCACCCAGAAAAGCATCAGTATGGATGGTGAAGAGATTGAGATAGTTAACAGTTTTAGTTTACTTGGCTCCACAGTCAACACTCTTGGTACCAGCAGCCAGGAAATCAAGAAATGAATTGCATTGGGAAAATCTGCTGTCAGGGACCTCTCCAGAGTACTGAAGAGCAGTGACTTAAGGCTGGACGCTAAGATGCTCCTGATCTGGGCTGTAGTCTTCACAATTGCATGCTATGTATCGGAGAGTTGGACAGTGACTAGGGATGATAGAAAGAGAATTGATGCCTTTGAGCTGTGGTGCTAGAGAAGAGTGTTGAATATACCATGGACTGCTAGCAGAACAAATAGGTTTGTCCTGGAGAGGGTGAAGCTGGAATGCTCTTTGGAGTCAAGGATTCTTAAGCTTCATCTGACATACTTTGGGCATGTTGCAAGGAAGGACTGGTCCTTGGAGAGAGACATCATGTTTGGGAGAGTGGAGGGACGGTGCAGGAGAGGAAGACCCTCAATGAGATGGATCAATTCTGTGATTGGGGTGGTGGGAGTGAGTGTGTCAGAGACGGTGAGGTTGGTACAGGATAGAGCAGGGTTTTAGGACTCTTGTACATGGGGTTGCTGTGTAAGCAACTCAATGGTACATAACAACAACAATATTATAGTTTAAACGAGTTAACCATTTAATTGCTATGACTCTTTTGAATGTATAGATTCCTGAGGCTTTGAAATCAAAGGATCCCTTAAGTCCTACTTTTTATTTTTATCATTAAAGAAACTAGGCCCAGAATGCTGATGTGATTTGTCCAGTCCCCAGGCTAGTTTATAACAAGCTTCCTACAGTTGCTCTGATCTCTGTCTACTGCTTTAAAACCTCCCCATGTAATAGATCATCATTGTTTTGTATGCCCACAAGGCATTCAGGCACACAGTGTGAACAATATTTCATCATTCCTGGTGGACAGGGAGAAACTTCTCTATCATTTTTGAATGGTTTTACTTTCTTTCTTCCATCTTTTTAAAAATATTGTGAAAACAAATTTGCCAAATTCAGTATTTTTCAAGAATACATAAATCATGTGCAACCATCATCCATAGACTTTGTTTTTATATCGAGTTGGAACCTGTTTCCTCACAGGCTTCCACAGCATCCTAATTCTGCTCTCTGAAGCCACAATAAACCTCATGCACTTAAATTAAACATTCCTTAAACATTTCAAAGATCTTGTTATGTTTCTTATTTTTCTGAGTTAAATTTCTTATACTAGTTGTTTACCGACAGGACCTTCATGATCTCCATTTATGTAAGGGCATTCATTTTATCTTGTTACATGATTTGATTTTTTTTAAGAAAGTATTCAAAACTAATTTCAGAATCTCGGGTATTATCTGATCAAGGTGGACAACAGAGACATTGTTTAGACTAGAAGGAAACTATTTGACTGTAAAGAGATAACTGCAATACAGTGATCAAGCACCCATGTCTTTGGAGTTGGCTTATGTTTTAGTTTTGCTGATAGCTAGCTCTTCCATTTTGTAGACTCAGGTTTCCAGTCTTTAAAATGAGTTGATAATAGTGTTGTTTGGATTAATAATTTAGACATATTATCAGGAAAGGTCAGTCCTTGGAAGGAGGCATCATGTTTAGAAGGGTGCAAGGTCAGAAAAGGAGAAGCAGACACCCCCCCCCCAAAGATGGATTGGCATGGGAACTGCAACAGTGCACTTGAGCACAAGCAGACACTGTGATGACGCAGGATCAGGCAGAGTTTGTCTGTTGTACACAGGGTCTCTAATGAGTTAGAGCTGACTCAGTGGCTCCTCACACGAGCAAGTTGCCTTTGAGTTACGGTATTGGAGAAGAGTATTGAATATCCCGTGAACTGCTAAAAGAACAAACAAATACGTCTTGGTGAAAGTGCAACCAGGGTGCTCCTTGGGGGCAAGGATAGAGAAACTTTGTCTCACATACGTTGGACACATTGTTAGAAGGGGCTATTCCTTGGAAAAAGACATCCTGCTTGGAAAAGTGGAGGGTCAGCAAAAGAGAGGAAGCCCCTCACCAGATGGATTGACACAGTGACTATATCAGTGGGTTCGGGTGTATCGGAGAGGATGAGGATGGCACAGGATAGGGCAGGGTTCAGATCCATTGTTCAAAGGGTAGCTATGAGTCTTAAGTCATTGACTTAATAACAACAACATGAGCCACTTGTTCATGGAGATAAATTAGCCACCATTCCATATCCTCCAGGTGTTCCCAATTCTTCTTTTTCTTTTGTTCCAGAAGAACAGAGAGCAAAACTGTACTCTTGATGTCTTCTTGAAAGCCTGTATGACTCCAGGTACCATGCATGAACTAAGAGATAGAGCAGAAGCATTTAACAAGTTCTTAGACCAATTAACTGGGATGTTTCATGAAACTGAGACCCTAAGCGTCCTAAACCAGGAGCCAAATTCTCTGAGATGTTTAGCATCATAAACACTCTCAGCAAGCTGCTCTGTTTTTGTTGTTTTAAGATATCTATCATACAGCTTTTGCCAACTCAACATTTTAGAGGTATACAGCTTATTTATGGGAGCCCTGGTAGCCTAGTGCTAAGGAGTTGCATTGACAATCAAAAGGCTTATGGTTTGAGTCTCACAGAGCAACTTTGGAAGATGTGAAAGATGAGAAATCGTTCAACTTTTGCCAACGCAACTTTTTAGGGTTGTACAGCTTATTTACAGCAATTACAGTGATCAGCCGTGCAACTTGGCCCTTAATCATTGCTATTTTTTCCATCACTGTTAGCCCCTCATTTCTTCTTCCTTCTTGCCCTGGTGACCACTAATCTTCTACACATTTGCCTTTTATATATAAGTGAGATCATACAGTATCTGTCCTTTTATTTGTTTAGTGTAAGAGCTATAAGCTTCATCTATACTATAGCATGTATCGATTTCCGTTTTCCTCCTGACTGAGCATTCCATTGTATGTATATACCACATTTTATTTATCTGATCATCTATTGATGAACATTTACTTTATTTCCACCTTTTGATAAATGTGAGTAGTGTTGTAGTGAACATTGGTGTATACCCTCATATAGATCTGTCACAGTGGGGAAGGGGATTTCGTATAGTATATCTAAGAAATGCTTAAAAAACAAACTGTAAACCAGTTCCTAATGAGTTTACTGAAACTCTTGACCTGGGCTCCAGAAAGTCTTCAGTGACTGGTTTTTCAGGATTTTGACAAGTCTTTACTTTAGACTCATGGTGAACCTCTGACATTTGGATCAGCAGCCAAGCACGTTCACCACATGACACCCAGGGACTCCTGAAGCGTACTGAGAGTCTCTTTAAAAGATCATGTGTATTCATTTCCAGAAGGCCAGTCCTCTCTAAATATCTCACATCACTGTTTTTGGAAATAAGCCTTCCTTTTATATGTAATTATCAAATTTCTTAGGCAGAGAAAGAACCTTGCTTCTCATAGAAACTATGTACACACCAATGTAACAGATGATAGTAATGTTTGTTGTAGTTGTGAATATTTGAAACATTCATTTATTTTTTAAAAAAATGGTACTTAAAAGATTGCAAAAGTCAAAATCATTAAGTCAGAGTCTGATTAAAATCTAGTTTATTTTGGGGGCATTTGCATTATATGTTGAGATGGTCGAGATTGACACAAATCAATAGTTGCAAAGAATACATTTTTTTAACAGTTTCACTTAGCACTTGAACATATGCTTTAATTAAATCATTCCAGAAGTCTAAAAGATAAACAGAGGGAAATTTAACAATATTGAGTAACTAATTTTCCTATTTGCCAGTGTAAAATTTAGAGAATATACATGAAGTGTTGCCTCAGAAATAAAACATTGAGATGTTTAACAATGTCATTTTAAGAGTGTACATACGCTAGTATCTGTCTGTATCTGCTTCATAACACTTATTTTCTTCATGACAAATTCCCATTATACACCAAAATAATTGGTAACTCTGTTTTAAGGGAGCTCTGATTCCCTTGGAGTAATGAGTTGTGCTGTCAATCCAAAGGCAGGTATTTGACTCTACTCTTTACACCATGGGAGAAAGAGGGTCATTCTCCTCCCTTGCAGTTTATTTCCTCTGAAAACCTACTGAGGGACCATAAAGTATCTATGTGGGATCAAAATGACAACAGCAACTCAAATGGTTAAGTAGGAACCTTAGAGGACAGTGATTTATGCCAGTAGAAGAACAAATCCACAAAGGAGGGTGAGAATGGATTCACAGTTTGAAGAATATAATCATTATCACTGAATTGTTTGTGTGGATACATTGGAATTAGTGTATAATTTGCTGTGTTTATTCTCAACAAAATAAGTTTCTTTTTAAAAAAATTTCTGTGTATAGTACAGTTGAATCTTACCAATTTTTAGTTAAGTATTTCAATAGCTGCCTCCATTGCTATGTGGCAAGGAAAAATGGCTTGTGCCTGGCTAGCATTGCTGAGTATTTTGATTAAACCTGAAGAAGACTGATCAAAAAGGAGAAAATGCAGGACAGAAATTCAGATTCTCAGGGTCAGTAGTTGGAGCCGTAGAAGGTGGATGAACTCCTTAAACTGTTGTCCTGAGACCATCTTGAAACCAAAACTATCCTCTGAGGTCTTCTTGAAGAGTAGTTTAGCTTAACTAGTTAAGAATGTCTGCCTTAAGCACTTTTTGTTTTTGAAGATTTATCTGTATTAGTCCAAAGGATCATTATTGTTGTTGTTGTTGTTAGGTGCCCTGGAGTTGAGTACAACGCATAGTGACCCTATGAACCTTATCTACATACTCTGCATAATCTCTTTCTATATTGTTCTGAACCTTGCTCTATCCTCACATCTCTGACACATTAGAACCCATAGCAACTCGAACTACTAAACAGGAGACAGGAGAGAGACAGTGAGTTTTTTTGTAATGGCAGAACAACAGCTTGGAAGAGCACAGTAAGAGTAGTTTGAAGCTACTGAATTGTCATGCGGTCAACTATGTACATTCTCAGCAGCCATGACAAAAGCAAATTATAAAATGACATCTCCAGTTCTGCTTGCTGCTTGAAGTTCTGACTCTGAGAATGTCAAGTCATTGGTATCTAAAGATATTTCTAGGCCATGAAATTTTGCATCATATTAATATATGAAATATATATATTGATATGTTCAAATAAATACTATCAATAAATACAATGTATTGTTATACATAGTATCAATAAATACTATGTATATACTATTTATACTATGTATCAATACTTTGTGTTTATATTGATACAATGGTGGCTGCTGCAGTGGGCTCTAATGAGCCAGGAAGTGTGAGGATGCCACAGGATAGGACAGGGTTCAGATTTTTTGTTCATAGCATCTCTATGAGTTGTACTTGACTCGACGGCACTGAATAACAACAACAATATTAAATATATATTCATCTTAATAATACCACTTATATAGCACAATTAATATATAATTTATATATATATATATCTATGTCTGTCTGTCTATCTATCTATACACACACACACACACACACACACACAGAGTAGACCATTGATCTACATAATCTCTTTCTAGATCTGTTTGTTGTAATGACTGTATTACATGGGTAATACACCCATTGAGGAAGGAAAATTTTGTTTGGGATTTTTAAGTATTTAATTTTATTATTTTTTGCACATGTACCATCAAATCGGATCTGACTGGTACAGGAGGACCTTGTCCCTCGTTTTCCAGCAGAGTATCTGGTGCATTTGAACCATGCACCTCTAGGATTGTGGAAAATTTTGTTTGGAATTTTTTACATTTTTAAATTTTATTTTATTATTTTTTGCGCATGTACCATCAAATCGGATCTGACTGGTACAGGGGGACCTTGTCCCTTCTTTTCCAGTAGAGAATCTGGTGGGTTCGAACCGTGCACCTCTGGGATTGTGGAAAATTTTGTTTGGAAACATAGTACCAGGTTTTCTCTTTCATTCAGTTTGTGTTGCCGTCCTGGCCAAACACTTAGCAAACCAGTGGCCAGTGGAGTCCGTTCTGACTTAAAGTGACCTGGGGAAAGCCAGAGTAAAACTGAGCTCTGGAGGTTTTCACTGGTTGATTTTTTTTTTTTGGAAGTGGATTGCAGGTCTTTTGTCCCAAGTACCACGGGTGAACTCAAACTGCCAACTTTTGAGTTAGCAGCCCAGCATATTAACCAGATGTGCCACCCAGAGACTTACACTGAACACTAGAGATACTTAATGAAAACAAAGAGGGTAGATAGTTTATACATGTGAATTCAGATAGGAGAGAACATTTACCCATGTAAAAAAAAGAATTCTTTAATGGACTTTTATGTTTTATTTTAGATTCACAAGAAGAAGATGAACAGCTGGTAGCAGAAGTGGTTGAAAAATGTTCATCAGAGACTTGTTCCAGACCCTCAGAAAATGAGGTACCACAGCAGGCCATCGCTTCTCACTCAGTCAAGGATTTCAAAGAAGAACCTGAGTATGATGTTAGCAAAGTGTCCATAGTGAGGCCATTTTCAATAGAAACAAAGAATTCCACAGATGTCCCAACAGCTTTTGGAATGAAAACATCTCATGGCTTTGTAACCCCAGGCTCTGGAGAGGCTCTCCTCTCTAGTACACCAGAACCCAACCTGCACAAGGCAATGACTGAAGCCGACATGGGGATTGCACTGGAGGCTTCCACAGAAGCCCATGCAAAGACAGGGAAGCCCTGTGCAGAGTCGGTGCCCAGCAGGAGCAAGCTAAGAAAGCCCAAGCCGGTCTCTCTGAGGAAGAAAGCTGTTAGTGGAGACTTCTCAGAAACAGAACCTGTGGTGGAGGGCTACCCCCTGTCTCGAGCCTCCTATCAGGTCCAGCATGATGAATTGGATGAGAACGCAGATTCCTTGACTGGAAGTGCCAGGATGCAGAAGTCTCCCACTGAAGTTAAAGACACCTCAAGCACTCCCAGCAGTGACACCAATGATTCGGGGGTTGAGCTGCTTGAAGAGTCAAGGAGCTCACCTCTCAAACTTCAGTTTGATTTCTCAGAAGACATGGAAAATGTTGAGACCAAGAAAGCCCTTCCCAGGAAACTTGGCAAAAAACTGGGTAACAAACTGACTCCCAAGACACAAAAAGATGACATCAGTAAACCTGTAGAGGCCAAAGGTGTGGAACCAACTGTGGACGCCAAAGCAGAAGATACTCCTGTCTCCTACGCGTCTTCGAAGCTGGATCCTAATCAGTGGGAGAACCCCAACTTTAATCCCTTTGGGGGCCACTCCTCTCTACAGAACTCCCCACCCCTCTCCTCTCAGGGCTCCTATCGCTTTGACCCAGTTAACTTTGATGAATCCATGGATCCCTTTAAATCAACCACAGCTTTAACCGGCAGCGACTTCTTGTCTACCACTGGTAATCATGTTAATGAAATCTTAGAGTCACCCAAGAAGGCAAAGTCCCGTTTAATAACGTGAGTGGCGATGGGTGCTGGGTGTTTGTGTTCTGTGTATTCTCTGTGACTTTGGCAGCCAGTGGCTTTTGGTTTGGGGGAACTGAACTTTGAGGTGCAACACAAAACTTACAACTTTGGAGCTTATAACTCTGCACTGAGTCACTCTTCTTGTTTACCTCTTTGTGTGTTGTTGTTGTGGACTGTAGAGTCAGAACTGACCCATACCTGACCCTCTAGTAGGTTTTTTGCGGTTAATTGCATGGGAGGTGATTGTTCATCCTTCTCCCATGGAGCAGCTGGTGGATTCGAACTATCTGCCTTTAGGATTGCAGCTCAGCTTCTTGCCACTAGGGCACCAGAACTCTAAACTTACGACTTTCAAGCTTGTAACTCTATATCGAGGTTTTTACACTTCTTCTTTATCTCTTTGTGTAGAGTCAGAATTACTGCTAAATTTCCATTTTTAGAGTCTCCTACCCACCCCAAGTAATTTCTTCCTAAAAAAATAGAGTTAGAGAGAGAGAAAGAAAGATTTGATAGTTTTCAGAAATCCTAACTGAGCTTTCAGGATTTGCTTTTATGTACAAAAGTCAGGTGCCACTGCTAGTTATTATATTCGTGTAAAACTGAATCCCAAATCTATAAATGTCTAGCTTCAGTAGCAGTTAGAATATGGTCTCAAAGGGCCTGCTGAAAGTGAGTCCACTTAAACAGAGAACTGCGATTTTTGTTATAAATGCACCAGCCTCCACAAGTTAAGAGTTCTTGAGCCTCCTTCTATAGCTCTGGTTCTGTGACTAAGGATCTTTCTTTCCAGTAAATTTCTTCAAACCGCCTGCTGCCAGGTTGATTCTGACTCATAGCAACCCTATAAGGTAGAGTGCAGCGGCTCACCACAGAGCCTGGGTTTACAGCCAGGCTGTAAGCCTTTAGGGAAGCCGACTGTTGCTTCTTTCTCCTTAGAAATGGCTGGTGGGTTCTAACTGCTGGCCTGGTGGTTACCAGACCAGTGTTTGACCCACTGTGCCACCACCAGGGCTCCTTAGATCAGGAATGTTTAAATCGTCAATTAACTACGACAGAGTAGTCTGTTTTTGTTGTGTGTTGTTCATATCCTTATCCTCCCCACTCTGGTTGTTTCTCCTGGGAAATCTGGAGCCTCCTTTTTTTTTCTTTTCCCGCTCTCCTTTACTATTATTATTATTATTAATTTTAATGGACATTTGCAAAGACTTTGGATTTCCGTTCATTCATTGTTGCACTTTTCTCCCTGACTTTAATTAATTATATTGTTTATTATCAGACAGGAAGATGAGAGTACATTGTAGGTATCATTCTTAAACCACCTCTAACATTAAATGAAGAATTAACATTTTATATCAAGATCTGAATAAGCCAAGTTGTCCCAGTCTGCTTTCTCCAAAATTTGGACATCTAAACCATCATTTAAAAAATGCTTAGTAAGGATTTTCCTATGTACCTAGTATTATAATTGTTTAATTAATAAATATTATAATTGTTAAAAAAAGAAATGAATAGTATTTATTACCTCTTTAAATCTTTGGAATAAATTTAGTATAAATTCATGCCAAAGAAATATTATGTGTTTTCCATCTCTGTATTTGTTAGTTGTAGGGTTTAACAAATTAGTTTCTGTAAACTTCAAAATGTCCTCATTTGTAAAATGAGATGAGTCACAAAGGTTCATAATATTTACGTTGTTCTGAATATTAGATAATCTTTTTACATGTACCATATTGGATGGGTGGTAGTGACAGGGTCCCAGCAGGGTAGGTTAAGTTGGGCCGTTAATCAAAAGGTCTGCGGTTTGCACCACCAGCTGCTGCTCTGGAGGATGAGGAGGCTCCAGGGAAGAGCCTCGTTCTGGCAAAGCCCTTACACTGCAGGCCCTACTTCATGTCACATTTTATTGTAATGTCATTACAAAGTTGACCCCAGTGCTGCGTAGTCACTTATGACTCACAGCAGCCCTACAGGACAGAGTCTAACTTCCTCATGGGATTTCCAGGCTGTAATCTTTTTTTTTTTTCCCCGTTGCCGCTTGATACTTCTTTATTCTGGTAATGGTGCTTTTTTCCAGGCTGTAATCTTAATGGAAGCAGCCAGCCACATCTTTCTCCCGTAAAGAAGCTGATTGATTCAAACCAGTTACCTTTTGGTTACCAACTGAATGTTTTAACCATTTTGTCATCAGACTTCCTTTTTACACACTTACTTAATCATGACACTTAAGGCAAAATAGATAACAATATGACTCTTAGTAGTCCTAGAACTTATTAAAAGTTAGATATAAAGAGTTGATGGATGGAGGGTGAACTATGGAAAGGGAAAAAGGAAAAGCAGTGCCGTATACCATGTTTGTAGTTGTCGTTACACCTTTTGGGTGGTAAGAATGGTTACATGCTGAGCTACTGACACACCTAGATGTACCTCAGAAGAAAGATCTGGTCCTCTGTGGAAAATCCCAGCGTTGAAAACCCTGTGGAGCAGTTCTGCTCCACACGGGTCACCATGAGTCTGCATTGACTCAGGGAAGCTGGTGTGGTACTGGTGTAGATTGGTGGAGGAATTACTCCTCCTAAGTGTAGATTGTTGGAGGAATTATACTCCTTAATATAACAAAAAGGCGAAACAATGTGGTGAATTATGTGGAGAGAAAAGGACTAGCCAGAGGTTGCCACAGTATCTATGTCAGGCTCAAGAAGGGTCAGTGTGTTAGGAAGCAGTTGGTTGGCAATATCAGAACATCACCAGGAATGTAAACGAGAAGACTGCAATATCATTAGGATTTCTCGATCTGCTCACTGAGTTTGGGTTATATATAAGCAGCTAAATAATATTGATTGAAAAAACCAAAAATTCTCAAACTCCTTACTGTCAATTGGGAACTGACTCATTGCTGGTCCTCCGGTGAGTTTCCTGAGTTAAATCACATGGGAGGAGATTGCCCATCTTTCTCCCTTGGAGTCAGACTTGCAGAAAGGCTTGGCCTTTGGGTTAGCAGAGCAACTCTGCTGACTTACTGACTAAGCCACCAGGGCGCCAGTGATTGATCAGGTGCCCTCACTTTAGAGCTCTCCTGAGGCTTTTAAGGTCAGTTGGCTATGCCCGGACAGCAGTGGGGGTTTTGTTGGGCGTGTTGCTGCTTTGGGGCTAATTATGGGGTGTTTCTGCCTACCAGAGAGAGAGTCACGTGGGACCTTTCCTTTCAGTTGCATGTTGGAGGTACTTAGCCAGAGCATGCATGCTTAAGAGTAGATACTATTAAATCTGAGCCCAAAGGAGCAAAATTTATTCTGCTATTTTTCAGTAGCAAGAAGCACTGTCTGCTTTTGCTCTTATTTTGGTCTTTGGTAGATGAACTTCTTGATCTAATTTACCCTATAATTTTTTTTCTTCTCTTTAATTCTTGTGCATTCAAAACTCTTGTCTCATTTTTCATCCTGCAGAGAGGGACACTAGACCTTTTTTTCATTTTGTCTTGGTTTAAAATTTTTTTTTAATTTTTATTATTTGTGTATCATCAAGTCAGATCCGACTGGTACAGGAGGAGATTGTCCCTCCTTCTCCAGCAGAGCATCTGGTGGATTCCAACTGCTCATCTCTGATATTGCAGTACAGCTTCTTGCCGACACTAGACATTTTGTGTAACACTACTTTTGGTTAGCAAGTCCTTTCATTTAAAGGAAAGACAGGAAATGATTGTGTGGTAGTAGAATCTAATGGAGAATTACAAACTCTGTTAATGATTTATTTGTGTGACTTTAAAAAGCTTCATACAATTCTCAAGGGTTTTGGGGTTTTTTTAATGGGGCACCATGATATAACTAGGAGTTTATAGGTTCATTAAGATAAGTTAAAGTGTCATGGTGACACACAAAGTAGATCTATATTGAAATATCTTTTTATTCATGCGTTGCCTTTGCTCTGACTGACTAATCTGTAAGAATAAATGCACTCCACAGAGAACTGTTGCTTTTCTGTGTTTACAAATATTTGGAAGTCACTTTTCATCTGTAAGTCTGAGTGATATTCCTGAATATTTCTACCCTTCTCTTACTTAAAGGTTGAGATTCCTGATAATCTTTCCCTCATGAATGATAACATGCATGACTATGCCACCTTTAATTTATGTGTCACCTCATAGAAAGAACTTTGCAACCTTTGCATCTACCAGACTAGAGAGAAGTACTTCAGTCTTCACATGATTTTTTTTTCTCCATCTGTCTCTTTCCTGTCAAATTTTTTTGGTGCCTCAGGACTACTGAACAAGTGAAATTTCTCTGTTTTCTGTTGTAAGTACTCTTGTTGTAAGTCTTCTTTGCCTTTGGGACTATTGACAGTTTCCTCCCTGAATTGTACCCAGATCATCTCTCCATAGCATGTGGCTTCCATTTCTGAGTTTGATCTGATGTTATTTTGCATTTCATTTGCCATGTCATGAGCCAGCTTAGCCCTGCAATTACCTGTACCTGAAGGAGTGGAGACCAGCCGACCTTAGGTGCGAGAGCTTGCGCCCCCTGGCTTGGCACGTGTCACATGGCACTTTGGCAATACCGAGTGCTGGCTTGGCCCCAATCCAGGGACCTGGGCACTGGCTTGAGGGACTGCTCTGCTATGTAACATTGACGATAACTGGCTTTTTTGACAGGACAGGGTTGCTGGCCTGGGACAGGGGATAAATTGAACTGAGTCAACTCTGAGGCAGGGGCAGCACTTAGTAACAGGATAGGGAGAAAAGACCCCTGATTGATAGGTGTGTTTGTCTTGCTTTCTGCAGAAGTAATGACGTTTTTAACAGTATGGTATTTTCATTGGCAATTATCAGTTTGTTAAAACAACAGAATCTGAATTCGTCCCACGAGCACAAATTCTATGCTGGTTGAAAAATCACTGGTGGTCTGTGTTTTCCCCCGTTCCAGACTTTGTCACAGCACACGGCATTCCTCCTCCATCATATGACTCAGTATGAATGGTAGCAGTTTACGCAAATGCTTTTGTTGTTTTCACATTCTTCTGTGTTAGCAAACCAGTCTAGGCTGGAGCTGTCTTATCAGACGTCTGTGGCTTTTAGTGCAATAAAGAATATTTTTAAAGAATCTGGTCAAGCGTGATGATTTTACTAATGAATGTCAAAACCAAGCAAGTAAGGATCCTGCTGAACCGAACTGCTGTAGACGCAGAGGCAATTCGCTGAAAGGCTTTTGCTGGTGTGTAAGCGCGAACTGTCGAGGGCAGAATGCTGCTGCTTGCTGTCCACGGAAGCAAGCGAGGAGGCCCTTTCAGAGTGAGCTGAGCTAGCGTTCCTTGGCTCGCCTTGGGAGGAAAAAAAAGATTCTGAGAACTAAAACGAGTTTCCAGACCTGATATGTAGATGTATGCTGTGTGCGGCGCTGTCTGCTTTAGCTTTTCTCTGCACATCCTGCTGTCTGTGCTCCATCTCACACCTCAGAAGTTGTCACTGTGATCCAGACCTGACCTGTTTCTCTCCTTTCAGGAGCGGCTGTAAGGTGAAGAAATATGAAACTCAATCTCTTGCCTTGGATGCATGTTCTCAGGTAAGTGTGTGCCTAATTCTGCAATGTCTCAGATTGTTGATCCCCAAAAGAGAACACCAATGGTCTTAGGGGTCCTGAAGACTTCTCTGGGTGTGTGAGTCCTGAACTTTGAAAGAGCCAGTATCCAGGTCCTTAATTTCCACAAGTGGTCTGAGAGGGCACACATGGTCCCTCCACAATTGCCCTTTTCCCCGTTGTTTGTTTCTTAAAATCCCTTCTCACCCAATTTAAATCTTACCACAGCAAAGAGAAGATTTGCAATATTGATGTAGTTCTAAAAAGTGATCAATTCTAATGATGGAATAGCTTTTTTCTTTTCAAGTCAAATGTTTTTTCTATTCATTGCTTTTAACAGAATGACAGCTTGAGTTATTGGCTGACAGATGGTTAATAATTTTTAATAACGTTTTTCACTACATAACATGAAAGGGATTCAAAGAATTGAGAGACATCTCTTAACAGAATGCCCTTCTGTTTCATGTATTTGTTTTTATAAATAACATTTCCTTTGATTTTAAAAGAGAAAACTGAGACTGTAATGATGCTGATCCTTGCTTTTTTCTAACAATAAATATTATTTGTCATTGACTGAACCCATATTGGCTGAACTAATAGGGAAGTATAAAAACCAAACACCTCAGCTTGTCTTATTGCAATGAAACCTATTTTAAATAAAAATTTACTTTTGTGTTTGCTAATACTTTATAATATTTGCAATATATTTTAAAATTTTGTATGGATAGTTATTTAGAAGAAATATTTTAACTCTTGGACACTATGGTTTTTGAACTATAATTTACAAACTTAATAAGAATGGAAATTTTTAATTTTTTTCCCCCCATTCATTCATTGTTATACTTTTCTCCCCTCCCAACCTTCACCCTAGTATACTACCCTCTTGGAAAATTAAAAGAAAAATTCTTTCATTGTTTTACAAACCCTCCCCCAGGTCCACTCCACCATATAGACTTCACTTTAGACTCCTGTCATGACAAAAATACCTAATCACATATCCCTTTTAAACAGTTTTCTCCCTCATCTGTTTCAATACAGTATACATTATTGAACCCATCTTTCTCAGTCTCTCCCCAATCCCAAGGTCAGTCCTGTTTTACAATAGTGGCACCATGCAGTATTTGTCCTTTTGTGACTGAGATACTTCACTCAGCATAATGTACTCCAGAGTCACCCATTTTTTAAAAATTTTTTTTATTAAATTTTATTAGTTTTAATGAACATTTACAGAGATTTTGGGTTTTCATTCATAAGAGTCACCCATTTTGAATAATATTTCATGAGTGTCTTGTTTTTCGGTGCAGCATAGTATTCATAGATTCAGTGACTGGGGTTCTGGGGGTAGTTGTGTCAGAGACAATAAGATTAGCACAGGAGAGAGCAGGGTTTAGGGCTGTTGTACATAGGGTCGCTATGAGTCCGTAATGACTTGATGGCACATAACAACAACATAGGAAATCTTTAAAAGATTTTATATGCGAAAGTATTTTGGGGTAGGACTGAGAAAAACTGGATAAATTGTGTATACTGCACTAAAGCAGATGAGGGAGAGAATAATTTAAAAGCGATGTATGATAGGGTATTATGGTTGTCACAAGAGTCCACAATTAAGGTTGCATAGTGGGATGTACTTGGGGCGGTGGGAGGGGTGTGAGGGGATTGTGTACCAGGGATGGAGTATTTCTTTTACTTTTCAAAGAGAGGAGCGAACTGGGGGGTGGGGGGGACTGGGGGGGTGAGAAGTGCAGCAATGAATGAATGGAAATCCAAAATCTCTGTAAATGTTCATTAAAATTATTAAAATAAAAAGAAATTCTTGGTGTATATGGATTATACCACCAGGGCACCTATGCATTAGGCTGAATTCCTGATGGGTGTGGCATGGAAATAAAAGGAATGATGTAACATTTCTGACTATTAAAGAATTTATTGGCATATTTTTCAAGTGGATCATGGAATATAAAACCACTTGATTAACTAGATTGCATTAAGTGAGTTCAGTATTTGGAACATAGCAGCAATTCCATCCTTTACAGTAATTGTATCACTTTGGCTGAAAAGTTCCAGACATCACTTGAAGTACAGTGGTAGACAGATCTTCAAAATGTAGGAAGCATATGAACAAAAAGTTTTTAAAATCATTGTCTTGGCCCACTTAAACTATTTGTAAACTTATGGTAGAAAACTCCCATGTTGTTATGTGCTGTTGAGTCAGAACTGACTGACAGGGGACCCTCTAATGGGTTTAAGTTGCACAGGAGGAGATTGCCCATCTTTCTCCCATGGAGCAATTCAGAGCACATGCCTTTGCATTGGTAGTACAACTCCTTGCCACCCGGCCACCAGAGCTCCCTGAGAAACCCTATGTTCAAATTGTGTAGTCAGGTCATTGCTGGTACGTCAGAACCGAGGCATAGTTCATCCTCCAGCGGGTTTCAGAGGCTGTAAATCCCGGGGGTGGGAGGTGGGGGTGGCAGATTGCCTTCTTTCTCCTGAGAAGCCATTTATGGATTTAAGCCGTTAGAGAGGCACAGCATTTGGATTCACAGCTCATCTCCGTACCTACGACACCACTAGAGCATCCTCAAATTATGCCTTTGAGCTGTGGTGCTAGAGAAGAGTATTGAGGGTACCATGGACCGCTAGGAAAACAAACAGATTCATCCTGGAAAGGGTCAAACCAGGCAGCTCCTTGGAGGCAAGGATTCTGAGGCTCTGTCTAACATACTTTGGACGTGTTGTAAGGAGGGATCGGTCCTTGGAGAAGGACATCATGCTGGGGAGGGTGGAGGGACAGTGCAGGAGGGGAAGACCCTCTATGAGGTGGATTGATTCGGTGACTGGGGCAATTGGGATGGGTATATTGGAGATGGTGTGATTGGCACAGGACAGAGCAGAGTTTAGGGCTGTTGTACATAGATAGGGTCGCTATGAGTCGCAAGCGACTTGACGGCACATAACAACAACAACAGCTACAACATAGTATTTTGTATTGAAAGACTCCATCTTCTCCTTGCTTTTTACCCATATTTGTGGTTAATCATATTGACTGCTTGGTGGAGTGGTGACCCATTTGCTCCATTGCTGAGATTCTACCTGACTCAAAGGGAATACCTTTTTCTTTGTTTTTAAATATTTACCTTTTTTTTTTTGGTCAATGTTTCCATGGCAAATAAGGAACTCATTTGACAGGGAACTCTTTGACCTCGTGGGTGAGAAGTGCTGTCAACCCGAAGGCAAGGAGTATGAATCAATCGGCTGCTCCATGGAAGAAAAATCAGCAGTCTCCTCCCATGCAGTCTACTGCCTCTGAGAACCTGCTGGGTTGTCAGAGGGTCAGCTGTGAGTCTGCACCTACTTGGCAGTACATACAACAGTTACTCATTTGCCTACCTAAAAGGTGGTTGTTGTGTGCCATCAAGTTGGAACTGATCCATGGCTGAGCGAGTGGATTTTCAGAGGCAGTAAATCACATTGGAGGAGATTGCCCATCATTCTCCCACAGACCAGCTGGTGGATTCGAACTGTGTACCTTTGCATTGGCAGCACAATTCCTTACCCCAAAGCCACTAGACAGCTCTAAGTGAAAAGTAGTACCTTCTTCCCACCTTTTGGGTTTTTTTGGGGTCAAAGTTTTTTTGGCAAATAAGATTCCTGTTTGACAATTTCTTTGCAGATAGCTTGTGAACATTAGTGATGTATCCTACATTGTGTCAGCCTTCTTCATTTCCTTCCAGTTGTCCCATTTTTGGAACTCTAGTTTCTCTGCCTGTTTATCTTCCAGTTTTTGCTGTTCTGTCATTGTTGCCCTTTGGGCCTCATACAGGTTTGTGTTGGTTGCTGTAGTTGTTTTTTAAACAGAGTCCTGTCCTCACGAGTCACATCCTAACATCCCGTCTTACCTGTTGCATTTCCCAGGATGAAGGAGCAGTGATTCCCGAGCTTTCTGACATTTCCAATAGGGATGGCCGTGCTACTGATGAAGAGAAGCTGGCGTCCACGTCTTCTAGTCAGAAGCCAGCAGGGCCCGAGGTGAAAGGTGAGCCAGAGGACGACCTGGAGTACTTTGAATGTCCCAGTGTTCCCGTGTCTACCATAAATCATGCGTTTTCATCCTCAGAAGCAGGTATGGAAGCGTATCTTCATTTTTTTAACACACATAAGCATCGGCATGTCGGAAATCCTACAACAGGAGGTGCTTTAGATGAAAGCAATGAGTCAGTTGACAGGTAGATTTAGGATACCAATCTTAAACTTTACCTGGGGAGAGAACACAGCAGGGTCTCATAGAAGTACTAGGGACTTAGGGTCAGTGTGGCAGGATGTCCAGGAGAAAAGAGGAGATTGTTTGAATTGTGATTGTATTTTAAACCCCTCATATTAGAAAGTTAACTCACTCACTCATTGTGATTGAGTCAGAACCAACATACAGTTGATCCTCCATCAGATTTTTAAGAGATTATAAATCACACGGGCAGAGATAGCCCGTCTGTCTCCTGAGGATCGGCTGGAGGATTTGTTCTGCCGGAGAGGCGCCAATGTTTGCTGAGCAGCTCAGCCGCCTACGGCCTGTGGCACCGGAGCTCACAACCTTTAAGTAAGGGCACTATAAACATGTACATTTAAAAAACAAACAAAAAAACCAAACATGTACATTTGACTTTATTTATGATTATTCTTATTGTTTTACTTAAATTATAATACTTAACAGATACAGTGCCTTCCCCACTGAATGCTTTCTCTGAGTAACCATTCATGCTCACTAGGTAGTGTTATTTCCTTCAGTTTGCAGAGGAGGAATGTGAGGCACGGAAGTTAGATGATTTGCCCAAGGACAGTTCTACCACTAATGAATAACAGGATTCTAACCCATGCCGTCCATTTCCATTATTTTTAACCACACTTGCTAAAGAGTGAAGAGCTTGTTTTTATTACGTTAGGAAATACTTATAAATATTATAAATGGAGTCACCTTGAGCTAAAATGATCTCAAAAGCAATAAGTTTGATCTCTTTTATTATAAAAATATATATTCTTGTTCACAGATGTGATGGATTGAAATTCCCCTGCAAAATTCCTTAATATTCTAATTAAAAACCTGGACTAACCTGTGCTGAACCCTCCTACTGTTAGATGCTCTTTTCTGAGTCCCAAGTTACATTTCTGGCCCTAAATACTACTAAAAACTCGGATGCTTTCAGTAGAGTAGTTTATTTTGAGGCTTTCTAACTTGGAATTTTTTAAAATCATGATCAGCTTATCAAACCAAGGAAGCTGTTATCAATATAAAGTCAGGCTGTTCTCTTATACTCCCTGGGCTTCAGTTCTTATCTGTAAACTGCCTGTGTCTGCATTGTCCAGATTTCTTCCAGAAATGTCCCTTTCTGCTGACATCGGACATCAAAGACTTTGTTTATCATTCCCTTTTAATTCCCATAGTTATAACGGGTATTCCCATTATTATAATTGTTATGTACAAAACCAACCCATAGCTGACCCTCCAGCAGGTTTTCAGAGGCAGTTAATTGCAAAGGAGAAAGTTGCCCGTCCTTCTGCAGAGCAGCTGGTGGCCTTGAACTGCATGCCTTCAGGATTGCAGCGCAGCCTCTTGCCATCAAAGCTCCCGTGCAGTTTAATCCTGTGTACTTTTGTAAATTGTAGTTCTTTCTTCTTTCTGAACTACCTTGTACCATCTCCTATAAAATGTCTGCTCATCCTTTCAGGTCTGTTTCAAATCCTACCTGTCTTCCACCTTCTTTTATGCTCCCACCACATTTCTTCTTACAGTGCCCATTACTCAGCAGCTGTGCTGGTTTTAGTTATAAAAACATAAGTTATGACATTATAAAAAAGTCAACTATTATAAAGTTATATTTAAAACAAACAAACAGAAAACAAACCCAACAAACCAATCTCTGGTGGCATAGTCCATAGGGAATTGCTGCTAACCCAGAAAGACCAGGCGTTGGCCAGCACTTGGAATCCACTGGTGGGTCTTTACATGCCATCTCCTCCCATTGCAGTTTACAACCTCAAACCAAATGGAGGGTGTCTGTGAGTCAGAACAGACCTGACACAGTGAATTTGAGGGTTTTTAAAACTGTTAAAATGTTTTGAGCTTTGGGACTGGAAGAGGGTCACCTTTGAACTTGTGATGTCAAATGTAGCAGGTATGTGGTAAATATTTGCTGTCAATTAACTATATTTCCCATTAGGAAGAAATTACTTTGACAGAAATGAATAGAGTTTAAAGTCTACTAGGTACTGTGCTTTCCTCAAAGTTAGTGAAGAGTTCGATAGCCAGTGTTTGGAGGCACTCACCATCCGTGTGTGGGATGCATTTAAACACTGGTAACTGATAGAGAAAACCAAGGCCACAGTCGCAGCAGCGGGACAACAGGCCGGGTGCACAAATCAGGGGTTTCCTAGGGAACTGCCCCTTTTGAGCTGGCTCATGATGATTAGCGTAGATGTGTGTCGGGGAACCAAAGTCTCACACAGGAGTTGGAAGGAACACCCCCTGTTGGTAAAGTGCCCCCTAAGCTTTCTGTGAAGGACAGAGCACGTGGGGCATGAGGTTGTGCAGAGGAATTTTGCCCCGATCTTCTATTATGGGGGTGAGGGTGGGGGTGGGTTTATGAATTATGGTCACATTTGTATTTTAAATAATTGGCAGGTAGTACATTAAAATAGTATTTAGTTGTTGCTTTAAGGAAGGCAATAGCTTTTAAAAAAAATTGGTATGCTTTTTCATATTTTCAGATGTGAAAATTCTGCAATGAGTACACAGTCCTTTCATTAGAAAAAGCATCACATTGGGATTTCTGTTTGGTTTTTTTAGTTCCCCTGGTGGATGGTAGAGTGAAAGGTAGACATGGAGGCCAAGAAGCCAGTTTGAAGGGTATTGGGAAGATAGTGAATTTCATTTAGCAGGCATTGACAGTTATAGCTTATGATCTTATCTGATTCATTGATTAAATTGAGAGGACCTAAAGGGTCTGGAATTTTCGTATACTCACACTTGATAAAAATATCCTTTGATATTATCATGGTTTCTAACCCTTTTTAACAAAATCCCATAGTTAGCACAATGCATCTGCAAACTCCCAGCGAACACAAGGGGGCAGCCTTGCTCCTCCCACCTGAAGAGTGCTGGTTGCTTTACTGCCAGCTGCTCTCCTCTTTCTTCTAAATACTGTAGATTTTTTTTTAACTTCATCAGCAGAATGCCAGTGCTCCTTTTAAATCCTTGAAATACTCATCATGTGTCCTTCACATCATGCTGGTTTTCTCTGGGATTTTAGGAGACTTCCGGTAGCAAAATAAAGGAACCGACTTCTTGGGATAACTATAAAAATGACTCTTTGTGTTTTAGGTATAGAGAAAGAGACGTGTCAGAAGATGGAAAAAGATGAACCTGCTGTGCCTGTAAGTCCCTAAATTTGGAGGGGGAAGTGGGGAGCTCTTTCCCCCCTAAAACATGGTTTGAAACCCATATTAATTTACTAATATATTCTAGTCAATGTTAAATGATTAAGATCTGATGTAAATGAAGTAATTTCTCCATTTCAGTGCATAGTGTGATCCTGTAACGTCCTCTGGAGTTGCCACGAGCCACATGTGCCCACAGCTATAGCAAAGCCAAAATGAGATGTCCCGTATGAGTGTAATGCCAGCAGCTATGGAAGACTCAGTACAAGAAAACTCGTTATTAATAATTGTTTCCATTATTTACATCTTGAGATGATAAATAGGGGGCTCTGGTGACCTAGTGGTAAGAAGGTGTGCCATAATCCCAAGGGCACGTGGTTTGAATCCACCAGCAGCTCTGTGGGAGAAGGATGGGCAGTCTCTTCCCGTGTAATTTACTGCTTCTGAAAACCCACCAAAGGGTGAGTTATGGATCAGGTCTGATTCAGCAGCACACAGAACAGCCACACAATGGTTGAGCTGTCTTGGATTAGCTAAACCATATTTTTAAAATTAATTTGACCTGTGTTTTTTTATACCATATTTATCTTTAAAATGTGGCTACTAAGAAATTATACTTCCATTGATTCCCTTGATAATAGATAGCAAATACAAACCAGTAATAAAATCATGAGGCCATGAACTAAAGAAACTTGTTTCACAATAGAGAACCATGGACAGAGTATGAGATAAAGGAGGAACAAGGCTCACAAGCCCCTCAGTGGCCTTCCTGGGCAGACAGACTGGTGGAACTCCTAAGCCTTAGTCCTTTGAGTCCGAAACTGAACTTACCTCTGTGGCCCAAGCTTGCAACCAAACAAGAGACAGGTCTATAAGGTGCAAAAGAACGCCAACAAGGGACTCAGGAACTTGGTCCTTGGAACAGTCAACTACGCAGAGACCCAAGGGCAATATTTTTCTAGCAATAAAGCTTAGAAGGTGGGAAGGGAGTAGCAGAAGGACAAAGGGAAATGGAACAAGACTGAGAGATAGAGGAGTGGACAAGACAATGTGGGCATTGTAATAAATGTCATAAAGCAAAACATCTATGAATGTTTGACTGGAGTACCAGTCTGCTCTGTACATTTCACTCCAATTCCAAAAAGTTTAACAAACAAACAAAAACAACCAAAAATGAGAGATGGTGTTCTAGGGACGAGAACATGGCAAACATCAAGAAGATTGGGGTTGAGCAAATTAAGAACTTTTTAAAAAGTTTTCTTTTTTTATTAAATTTTATTAATTTTAATGAACATTTACAGAGATTGTGGGTTTCCATTCATTCATTGTTGCACTGTTTTCTCTACCCTCCCCCCCAATTCGTTCTTTTTCCCCCCCCTTGAAAGTCTGTTTTAATTGTCCCATTGCCACAGTGCTTGTCAAAGCCAGTTCTGATTAATCTCCTTTGTCAGTCTGTCATTTGCCATTCTCTATCACTCCTCCATGAGAGAGACTTCACCCTGATTCATAAGGAAAAGGGGACGGAATTTTCTCTTAGCTACTTCCTGCTGAAAGGGACGCTGTAGGTTTCAGGGTGAAGATCTTCTCTCACTACTCTAAAGGGCCCCTTTGGCAATAGGAAACACATAGACTATTATGGAGATTGATTTTGGAATTTAGATGCACTGTTAGCAATTGTGCTTAGCCATCCGTACATGTTCATATCTTGAAGATGTATCATGGAACTGTTGCAACCTAGAAGACACAAATTTGACTAACAAGTTAAAAGTACATGAGTCAAAAATTAAAAGCAATAATATTCCAAGTAGAGGTTCTAACAGTGGCACAGATCAAGTTACAGAGGGAAGGTAGTTTTTAAAATATAAGGACTATTGACTAGCACTTTGTCTATTATAAAGGTTAGGAACCACAAGATGTAGAGGCTCAGCTATGTCATTTATTGTTCTTAAGTCCTGGACCTAATTCCATCTACCACTGGGTTGTTTTACAACTCAGAAGTCCGCATGCAAGGCAGAGGTGAAGTAAGGAACTGCTTATGAGGTTTTCCGTCAATTCCAACAACTAAGAAATAGTGAAAAGAGTTGGGACCTCAGAAGGCTTTTAGGACCAAATAGTAGGCTCTTGTGTCCAGGAGAAAACGAATATACTTACCAGTAATGTTAATGCTCACCCACAGTTCTTCTGGGAGGATCTAAATCATTGAAACGTCCTCCTTTGTTTCCAGCTGGGAGCTGGAGCCTGTCAGTCCTGTCAGCAAAAGTTTTCTTTTTAAATCACTTTAAACTTGGGGGGAAAATTACACAAAACTCTTTCTGCACCTCAAATGTTAATATTTTAAGTAATTGTAGTCCATTTGTTGAATAAGTAGTAAAACTGAGCGCTATGATGTTGCTTCTGACACACAGAGACCTCATGTGTTATGACGTAGAACTGAATTCCATAGTCTCCTTGGCGGTAATATTTGCAGAAGCTGATCTCCAGGCACCAGGGTAGAAAGCTACTGAGTGGGCTCGAACTGCTGACCTTTCACCTGGTAGGTGGCTCCAAACAGTTTGTGCCACCCAGGAAGCTTCAGGGATACCTGGCCATTATGCAATCTATAAACCTTATTCAGTTGTCTTATTAATGTTCTGTGTATGTGTGTGTTGGATTCCATACTGGATCACATAATTGCATTTCATTCTCATCTTTAATCTCCTTTAATCTAGGACAGTTTGTTAATATGGCCTGCATACTTCTGAAAAGTACTAGATAGCTATTATCTTTCAATATGAATTTTCTAATTATCCTTCCATTTGAATTTGTCTACTATTTCTTTATAATCATTTGATGCTAATACAACAGAATTGATATTGTGGATGTCACTGGTGGAGCTGATTTCAATATGGTGGCGTATACCACCTTTTTCCATTTGAACTAAATTTTTTTTGTTTGAGTTTTTGATAGTTAAATACAGGAAAGTTTATTAAGCGAGAGAAGCACTCTGCTACAGAGCAGAGCCACCCCAAGAGTAGAGCAATAAGAATGGACCACACTTGTACTAAATTTTAATAGGGTGATAGAGGTTTTCTGGACAGATCAGGCAAGAAAGGACATTCCTTTGGAAGAAATGGTCTGTCTGCTGCAAAAGCAGAAAGTAAGAACAAACTTGGCCTGTAAAATGTTCATAATCTAATGTGATCAGAGGACAGTTCGTAATGGTAAACAGGAGCCAGATCATAAGGAGGCCTGGGTATTGGGTCAAGGCATTTGAAATTCATGGCGGAAGAATTAGGGAACCACGGTGGGATCTGAAGTGGGAACAGAGGACTCCATGATAGTTGAGAAGGAGGAGTAGAGTCTCAGTGGCTGGGGTGACAGGTGAGGAGGGTGGTGAGGAGAAAGGGGAAGAGCTTATCCAGTTTCTGTCTAGAAGATCTAAGTGCTCACCGCTTTTGTTTACTGACCCTTTGAGGGAATCCTCATGTCAATAGATATTATCTCTGTCGTCACACACACACACCCCCCCATACACACACTCGCAGTGAGTTTTCAAAGCCACAAACCTGGCAAACACCAACTCTTCCTCCTCCATCTTTACCATAGGCAAGCTCTGTGGTTTCTGTATCGAGAATATCTTGTAAATCCATCTACGTCCCTCTGGCTATTCTAAACATGATAGTAGTTTCTTAACTGTCTCCCTGTTTACAGACTCATTCTCTGTTTCAGCCATTTACATAAGCAAAGGAGTGATATGTTTTAAACAGAAAACTGATCTTGTTACTCTTAAATATTTTTATCTTTTTACTCTTACTCTGAGCTACCTGGTTTCCCGCGCTCTGGCCCCCAGCCACTGCCCAGCCTCAGCTGTGTCTTATTTCCCTGACACACTGGAAACCTCCCTAGTTGTCTAGAACTCCTTAAGTTTTATGAACCCACTGTTGGGTTGCTCTTTGTTCTCGACAAGCCTGTGAGCCTTAGTGAAGGTGACGAGCCATGAATGTCTTCTTTGCTGTTGTTCCCCAGAAAATGCCATGGTAAACATTGCTGAATACAAACCTAGTTTTCTTGTCTCTAAAAATGGGATGCCTGCCTCCCTTCCTGTGAGAGGGTCAGACTCCACTCCACTACCACCACCACCATTACCACCACCATCACATCACTACCACCACCACCATTACTGCCACCATCACATCACCACACCACCACCACCATCACCATCACCACCATCACCAC
>NW_006400029.1:1926947-1935701 GCF_000299155.1 Elephantulus edwardii | reverse complement strand
CACCATCA
The DNA here is from genome assembly GCF_000299155.1 of Elephantulus edwardii. NCBI lineage: Eukaryota > Metazoa > Chordata > Mammalia > Macroscelidea > Macroscelididae > Elephantulus > Elephantulus edwardii. The sequence continues at coordinate 1,935,693 of NW_006400029.1, read as the reverse complement.
CCACCACCATCACATCACCACACCACCACCACCACCACCATCAGTACCACGACCTAGATGCTCACTTCGGGAATTGAGTCCTTTGATGTTATCCAAGTATCATGGAAGTGCTTTATGCTATTTCTCTCCTCTAAGACAGAGACAAACTGAACAAGAGTGTTTTGAGTGGACAAAGAATCCAGTGGATTATGATGGGCTACCTGATGCTCTGAACAAACTGACTCCCCTCTCTGACCCCTTACTGATTCATCCATCAAGTTATCAGCACCCATCTGTCCCATAAGAGTAGTTGGGAGGATAAAATTAAATGATCACAGGGAGCTCTGGTGGCCTACTGGCAAGAAGCTGCACTGCAATCCCAGAGGTGCACATTTCAGATCCACCAGATGCTGTGCTGGAGAATGAGGGACAATCTCCTCCTGTACCAGTCAGATCCGATTTGACAGTGTACACACACAAAAATAATAAAATAAAATTAAAAAGTTAAAAAAATCACATGAAGATTGCTGACATGCTAGGGTAATGTGAGGTCATGTGATGTTGATAGAGAAAGAAGGAAATGAATGGTGGAAGATTGTTGTCTTTGAAACCAGTAGGTAAGGCATGAGAATGCATGTGCACGCATTTGCATATATTTTTCTGGAAATAACCCCAGTTGACCATCCTAAAATAAATTCATTTTTGCTTTTGTGGAGTGTAGGCAAGATTAGAGAATGCTATTTAATCCAGCTGGAGCCTGGGTAACACAAATCATCTGCCCTCAGCTCCCAACTGGAAATTGTTGTTCAGACCCACCCAGCAGCTCCACAGGAGGAAGCCTGGCAAACTGCTTCTGTGAAGATTCCAGCCAAAAACACCCCCCCTTGAAGCAGTTCTAATCTGAAACATGACTGAATGGTAATTACCCCACAGCAGTGGGTTTCATTTAGCATTTGCATTTTTAAGCTTTGATGTGTTACTTTGATACACATTTCTGTCACAGGCTTATGCCTAGTGGTAGGTAAGTGCCGAAACAGAGTAAGGCCAGAATATAGTAAGCGCTGGGGTTAAGGCTTACTCTTCATTTCAGCTGTTATTCTGCAGCGTATTTCACTTAGAAGCAAATTTTCTTAGCATCCATCTTAAATTGCATTGATCTGGGTTCCCTGAGTGCCTGTTTGTTAGAGAAGTGGTGACTGGGTGGGGTTGCCTGAGTGCATTCAAGGACAGACGATGGGATGGGCACACTGAGGAGGTGAGTGCAGCCAGCCCCCTGCAATCCGGAGCACAGAGCGGTAACTTCATGGCCTCTCTGCTCACTGTGAAGTTTTACCCCCAGCTGTGCTGAGTTCTGCTGTTTACAAGTAGGTCTTTATTGGCCCTAAATTGCGAGTGTGTTGTGGAACATGGAGAAGATGACCGCCTACCACTGAGATGACGTGTGTCCGCGAAAAACTGCTCCTTAGGGTTTTCAGGGGCTGGCTTTTCAGAAGTAATTATACTTCTTCCCCGGTGCCTCTGGTGTTGACTCGAACTGCCAGCCTTTCCTTTAGCAGCTAAGCAAGTTAACCATTTGTACCTCGCAGGGACTCTAAAAATTGATTTGTTCACATCTGGTAGGATCTTTGTGTAAAGATGTGATTGATTGATTGATTGGTTGATTGATTTAGCAAGTCTTTATTAAACACACAGCTAGTCCAGGGAGAGAGGGATCGGGCTTTTTAATTTTTTAAATTTATTTCTTTTGTAATTGCAGATTCTCTAGGCTTTCTACACTGTCTGATAAAAAATAGACAGGAGTAAGGAATGTAAAAAGTTAAACCCACAGGGACTGGCCATGGCCGCAGTAGGTCCCAGCATAAATGTCTCCTAAGAGCTGTGACAGGTGGCCCGGCAGAGGCTGTGGGTGGGCAGAGCTACACTCTGCAGGGCATACACTTGCCTGGGTGTCCAGGTCTAGTCCTCCACCTGCAGCCCCCAGAGGCACTATGTTTTCTAGACACCACATTAGTTAGTGAGAAGTTTTTGTTACACAAGCACCCGACTGAAAACAAAACCCCTGACTCATAGTGATCCTCTAGTGGCTTTTCCAGGGCTATAAATCGCACAGAAGAAGATTACCTATCTTTATACCATGGAGCTACTTTTGGATTTGAACCACCAGAGACGTGACCTTTAGGGTAACAGTTCAACTCCCTGAAGACAGACAGATTGAATTTGTTGATCCCTTTAACAAATGAATGACAACTGGACCAGTAAGCAACATTATGAGAAGCAGAGAAAAAATGTCAAAGATTTTATTTTTCTTGAATCCACAGTCAATGCCATGAAGGCAGCAGTTGGAAAATCAAATGACATAGGACAAATTTGCAGATGACTTCTTTAGAGTATTTACAAGCAAAGATGTTACTCTGAGAAGCAGGGAAGACAAGACACAACCCATGATATTTTCAATCAACACACACATTTGAAAGCTGAACCGAGTATTTATTAACTGATACCTTTGAATCGTGGTGTTGGCAGTAATATTTAATGCACCATGCGCTGAAATAATAAGGATGAATTGCATTGGGAAAGTTGGCTGTCAGAGACCTCTCCAGAGTACTGAAGAACAACCATGTCAGTCTAGAGACTAAGGTGTGCTGGATCCAGGCCATGGTCTTTGCAGTCACTTGCTATGTATCAGAAAGCTGGAAATGACTAGGAGAATTGATATCTTTGAGCTGTGGTGCTGGAGAAGAGTATTGACTAGACCATGGTCTGTTAGGAGAACAAACAAGTTTTTCTGGGAGAGGGTAAAACCAGGGTGTTCTTTGGAGGCAAGGATCCTGAAGCTTCGTCTGACATACTACGGACATGTTGCAAGGAGGGACCAGTCCTTGGAGAGGGACATCATACTTGGGAGGGTGGAGGGACAGCACCGGAGGGGAAGACCTGGGATGAGATGGATTGATTCAGTGACTGGGGTAATGGGTGTAGGTGTGTTGGAGACAGTAGAGTTGGCTCTGTAGAACAGGGTTCAGAGCTGTTGTACAAAGGGTCGCTATGAGTCGCAAGTGACTAAATGCACATAACAACCACCACCATGGACTGCCAGAAGAACAAGTATATCTGTCTTGAAGAAGTACAGCCCAGATGCTCCATAGAAGCAAGGATGGCAAGACTTCATCCCACATACTTTGGACATATTTTCAGGAGGGGTCAGCCCTAGAGAAGGAACATCATACTTGGTAAAGGGTCTGCAAAGGAGAAGACAGCCTTCAATGAAATACTAAATCACCACTGTGGCTATAGCAGTAGTCTCCCACCCAGCAGTGATTAAGAGGCTGGTGCAGGACTTCGCAGTGTTCAGTCTGTTATGAATTAGATCACTGTTAGAACCATTTAGCACCTAAGAAAACTTTTTTAAACTTCTATGCCAAGTCTTGCTCATGTGAGGGCTATGAGAGACACAGGGAAGCTATTTCCTAGAATTGTTTCAATTCTGCTTGACTTAGAATGATGAAAACCCACGAAAGACTCACGTTAAAAATCTATCAGCTTGGCCTACTGCATTGTCTCGCTGTAGGGAAGTCCCTTGGGAAACAAGAATGTAAGAAAGCGTCTCAATGGGAGCAGGAGATTAATGACCAGATTGAAATGTTCAGGCATGTACTGGTTGTCACAGTGTAATGTAATTAACTCCCAAACTCAGCACTTTAAAGCAACAAATATTAGAGTTTCTCTGTGACTCTGGGTCTTCCACAAGACTGCGATCAAAGCATTTCTTGGATTTATCGTGGGGTGGCATTCCTTCCAATCTTACCCAGTTGACATTAGGTTTAGAGGTGTTAGTTTCTTGGGTCTGCTGCTACATAATACTAAAAAGTAGATGACTTTAAACAACAGATTTATTGTCTCACAGTAATGCTGCTAAAAGTCCATGCTCCGAGGGTAGGAATGACCCTGTTCTCACCCAGGTGTGTCTTAGTTTTCATCATAGGGTGCTCTTCCTTCTGTCTCTGCAGCTCTAAGGACAGCACCCACATGAAACTAGAACCACCCTTGTGTTGTATGGCCTTGTGTTGGCTGATAACTTCAGAGACCCAATTTCCAAACAAGATTATGTCCACAGAGACCTCAGGTTAGGACTGAGACAGCAATTTCAATTGAACAACAGTTGAATCTATAGCGCACCAGGTCTTGGCTCCTCACCAGATAAGGAGTCCTGGTGACACAATGGTTAAGCGTTTGGCTACTAACTGAAAGGTCAGCGATTGGGACTCTTCTGTCCTAGACCTTTGAGCTCCTTATGTGAAGCTTACAGCCTTGGAGACCCCGTGGGGCTTGTGGGGTCAGTGTTGTTGTGTGCTGTCCAGTCTGCCCCGACAGCAACAATCTCTTCCGAGAACAGGCAGCGTGGCACTGGCTTTCCTGAATGGGAGAGTGTAAAATGGGGCCACAGTCATTCTGTAACCCAACCTCAGAAATGACGTCCCATCATTTTTATCATATTCTGTTCTTTAAAAGCAAGTCACATTAGGAACTGTGGTGGCCTAGTGGCAAGAAGCTGCACTGCAGTCCCAAAGGTACTTGGTTCGAGGCCACCAGCTGCTCCGCAGGAGACAGATAGGCTATTTCCTCCTGTGCACTTAACTGCCTCTGGAAACCTGCTGGAGGGTCAGCTATGGGTTGGTTCTGACTCCATAGTACACAACAGCAACAACAACATCATGACGTTACCTATTAATAACCTTTGGTCCAGTGGTGAGGACTTTTGTTTTGGGAGCTCTGGTGGCCTAGTGGCAAGAGCTGCGCTGCAGTCCCAAAAGCAAGTCACTAAGGCCAGCCGACACTCCCAGGGGATTAGCCATGAGGACCCAAACTCACCGTCCAGGATCCTTGGGCTTCCCAGTGCCTTCTTGACCTTCGCTGCCTCTTTGGTCTTGATTCAAGCAGACTATCATGGAGTTGATGGATTATAAGCAGTAACCCATTGATATCATGTTCAATCTTACCTCTCTGAGTTTGTCCCCAGGTCACTGGGACATTTTTATTCCCTTCAATCACATATTTCTATGAAAGATTCCAATCCAGGTTCCCAAAGATTCCATTCCCTAAGAGGAAGTAAGCCTGTCAGATGTCCTTTAGGAAGAACAACAGTACAAAGCCCATGTTCTTGTGGGAAATAAAATGTCTCCCCAGTGTGACCCCTGGAACCTGAGTTTGTGAGAGAGGCACCAGCACATTTGAAGGTGAGGTGCTGCCAGGGGCCGGGCTGTTGACCAAGGCTGGAAACAAGGACTGAACATGAATGAGCAAGAGCCAGGAGATTGTCACTAAATGTGTTTGGGGGCAGATAATGGTGCCCCACTAACAGTGTCCCAGCCATAGCACAACCCTGCAGCACACCTGAGGTTCAGGATGTCCTGAGGGGTGTTGCCTGTTTCTGCTTCCTCACACCAGGAAGTTAATACAATTATAGAATGCTTTCTATTCAAAGGAGCTCTTTAATATAAGCACACAAAGCATTAGTACTTTATGGAAACACCTACCACTTTTTGGGGGCATTTTATTTTCATGGAACACATCACTCCTAAAAAGCCCTGGGAAATGACCATGGACCCTTTTCTCCTTTATGCAGGTGATTCTTTGTCAACCTCCCTCAAGTTATGTGCTTATATAAATATATACATGCAAGAAAGCACACCCACATTTGGAATTTTTTTTTCTATATTTTATTAATTTTCATAAACATTTACAGAGATTTTGGGTTTCCATTCATTCATTGTTGCACTATTCTCTCTACCCTCCTCCCAGTTTGTTCTTGTCCAAATGCCACAGTGCTTGTCAAAGCCAGTTCTGATTAATCTTCTTTGTCAGTGTGTCCTTTGCCATTCCCTATCACTCCTCCCTGAGAGAGACTTCACCCTGAGTCATAAGGAAAAGGGGATGGCGTATTCTCTTAGCTACTTCCTGCTGAAAAGGGACGCTGTGGGTTTCAGGGTGAAGATCTTCTCTCACTACTCTAAAGGGCCCCTTTGGCAGTAGGAAACACATAGACTATTATGGAGATTGAGTTTGGAATTTAGATGCACTCTTATTGATTGTGCTTGGCCGGACATGTTCATATCCTTGAAGATGTATCATGGGGGTGTTGCAACCTAGAAGACACAAGTTTGACTAACAAGTTATAAGTACATGAGTCCAAAAATTATGGAAAAGTAAAAGAAAAGATTCTTTCATTGTTTTACAAACCCTCCCCCAGGTCCCCTCCACCATGTAGCCCTCGCTCTAGTCTCCTGTGATGACAGAAATACCTAATTATATATCTCTTTTAAACAGTTTTCTCCCTCCTCTGTTTCAGTGCAGTATACATTATTGAACCCATCTTACTCAGTCTCTCCCCAACCCCAAGGACAGTCCCATTCTACAACAGTGGCATCATGTAATATTTGTCCTTTTGTGACTGGGATATTTCACTCAGCATAATGTTCTCCAGAGTCAACCATTTTGAATAATATTGCATGAGTTCCTTGTTTTTTAATGCAGCATAGTATTCCATTGTGCGAATATACCACAGCTTCTCTAGCCATTCGTTTGTTGATGGGCACTTAGGTTGTTTCCAACTCCTTGCTATTGTGAACAAAGCTGCAATAAACATGGGTGTGCATATATCTGCTTGGATGTCATCTATGGTCTCTTCAGGGTATATTCCCAGTAGTGGAATTGCTGGGTCAAATGGTATCTCTGTTTGCAACTTTTTGAGAAAGCGCCATACTGCTTTCCACAGGGGTTGCACCATTTTACACTCCCACCAACAGTGAATCAGGGTTCCAGTTTCTCCACAACCTCGCCAGCATTTGTTGCTTGCTGTTCTGTTAAATTTTGCTATTTTGACTGGGGTGAAATGATATCTCATAGTTGTTTTAATTTGCATCTCTCTTAGGGCTAGGGATTTTGAGCATTTCTTCATGTGTTTGTTAGCCATCTGAATGTCGTCTTCGGTGAAATGCCTGTTCATATCCTGTGCCCATTTTTCTATTGGATTATTTACCTTTATCTTGTTCATATCCTGTGCCCATTTTTCTATTGGATTATTTACCTTTAACTTCTTTGTATGTGCACAATTCAGCAACATCTCCTGAGGTTTTCGATAAGAAGAAGGCATCTCCTGGCTCTCTGTTCCACAGAAGGGAAGACCACGCTCCTGATCACTGTATTTCTTTGATAATACTGTGGCTATTTCACTGCCTCTAAACTTGCTTTTAAAGGGTGCAGTCAACTCAGTAAAGAGGAAGCGATTGCAGGGTTTCCTTAGGGCTCAGAAGGTGGCGTCCTAACTGTGGCCTCTGCTCCCCACAGGGCCTGCTGGAGTCCACTGAGGAGAAGGCCCCTGTGTCTGTCGCCTGTGGAGGTGAGAGTCCACTGGACAGCATCTGCCTCAGTGAGTCAGATAAGGCTGCCGTGCTCACCTTGATAAGGGAAGAGGTAATGCATTTCTTGTTCTGAGTGCTTCTTATCACTTCCATTTCTTTGCCATGTCCTTGTGAGTGGGGATAGATTTCATTGCTGTTGGCTTACATTATCCAAGGCTGGAAGTTACTTCCTGAAACTTGTTAGCTCCTGTAAAGAAACCCCTGTCAGCTGAGCCTCCCTGCTAAAGTCAGTGCGTTCTGGTGTCCAGGGAAAAGTTTGCCCTCTGTCTCCTAGATTTTGCTCCCTTCTTTGTCTTTTGGAAGGAACTCAGATGGTGTAGTTCATAGTGAGTTGTATTGCTAATCCAAAGACTGCATTTCTGGCAATTTTAATCCCCCAGAAGCTCTGGCAGAGAATGATGGGCAGCCTCCTCACACTGTGGAAACCCAATGAAAGGGTCAGCTAATGAACTTGACAGCAGTGAGCTTGAGTTGTCTTTTAGCCTGGAAGCTTTAAATACTAGTTCTGCCAAGTTTACCCACATGTATAAGTAAATCACTGCCTTCGTATTAGGGAGACTATCTATACATGCTTAAAGGTTCTCTGCGTTCTAGGCCTGCATTAATAAACAGTTGTTGCCTAATTTCACCTGTGCTTTAATTAAACAGTCTAGCTCCTAAAAGCTGGAACTGAACTTTTTAAAACATCTTCTGTTTACCATCGGTCACTGCTGAGCCTTCCGAGGTGCTAGGGAAGAGAGCTAGAAAGACATCTTTCTGGGCTTTTATTCAGTTTCAACTCTCCTCCATTCTGTTTCTGTGCTATTTGCTTTTCCTGTTTCTTGATTCCCCCTTTGTATAGAAGGTCTTTTCCTTGGTGTAGCAATTTTAGGATGCAAGTAGGTAAATATCTCAGATTTTTTTTTCATTTTTGTTTTTAATATATCCTTAATTCCTAAAAATGGTATATCAAGTGTATCTCTAGATATCTTCATTAAATAGCTTTGCTTTATATTAGATAGCCAATATATTTTGAAACTTTTTTGAACAGTATTTGGATGTCATATTCTTTTTTTTGGGGGGGGTGTCATATTCTTAATATTCCATGGCTTCTTATCCTCATTATGCAAGGAAAGAATAATTGATTTTTACATTTCCATAAAATGCTATAACCTCATTTTATTAAATAAGTGTCCACTATGCTCAATAACTTCACATTTCCTTTTTCATGAGTTTATAGACAATAAGACAGAAATTTACAACTCTTATTAGTTTAACCTCACACTTGTGTAAATGAATCCATTCTTACTCAGTCATTTTTTTTATGTCTTTTTAAAATTTAAATATATTATTTCAGCAAAAATTTACAG